>NW_026261083.1:0-23097 GCF_024613125.1 Pisolithus orientalis | reverse complement strand
TCAGCAGCCATCTTGGGGGTTACCCTGGCCTGACCCTCAAAAGGGTCCTGAAGATTAAGTTCAGCAGTTTGCTGAGCAAGTTCTTCTGTCATCAGACTGGCAGAAGGGATTTGGACATTGTCAGTTGAAGATGAATCAGAGGGGTCCACTGGTTTGGCTGTCCCTCTTGGTAGAGTATCAAAGTCTGAGCTGATAGGCTCTGGGTTTCAGTAAGAAGTGAAGTCTACTGGTGAGGTCGATTCTACCACTTGCCCAAGTTGGGGCCTTACTGGCAGGTCTTCAAGACCTATACATGGGTTTGGAGTTTGAATAGAAGGGTGTTGAATAAGGGGCCTCACTTGGAGGACTTCCATTCCTTTACAGGATGGTACAGGAGGTTTGAATGAAGAGGCTGCTGATGAAGGCCTCTTACTTCCTTCTTCTTGGTGCAAAAACACATTGATGAAGAATAAGGTTAGTGCCTAGAATTAGGGGCTAGCTCACTGATATAAACCAGTGGTTCCTGTCAGAGTGGCAGGAGGTGCTTGTTTAGCAGGCTATATTGCCTAGCAAGGATTCCAGAGCACAGGTATCCAAAGATGTCCAGTCTTTGATGTGGCTGGGTGATTCAAAATCTTCTGTTATGCTGATGACTCGTACTGCATCACAAATCAAGTACCAAAGTACAGGCACATGACTGCATGAGAAGTGACATGTATTTTAACTTCACAGGTGAATAGTGCACCTGTCTTAGCTGAGTGAAGTCATACTGTTGAGTCCTTCTTGGGTACAGTGGGCAGAGCTAGGTGCAGTTGCAAAGTAGATTTCAAATGGAGAGCTGGTACAATACATGTGGGTTTATATACATATCTAAAATACCTGCAGAACACACATTCAAAAACATTTGAACATCCACCCACATACCACACAAGGCAACCAGTGAGTCACTTTTACAAGGGCATGTAAGGGTGAACAAGCTGTGGTGTGGGACTAAATGTGAGGATGAATGGAGAAGAGGGATTAAATAAAGGGATACCTGTGTATATGACATCATAGGTGTAAATGGGTTAATTGTGTCATGTGACTGCATGGATCAGGGCCACCAGTGGATTGTGGAAGGAAGGGTAATCAAACATATTCCAGCTATAGTACAATGCAGGGTGAACAGGGGGATACTATAAAAGGGAACATACAAGGAGAACATGAGTCCAGAGGTGGCTTGCAGGTGGCAGAACATCATCACTTGAAAGCATGATGAGCAATAGCATACAAAGTCTATAAAAGGAAAGAATGTGAATGACATGTAACAGGAACACTTTGACAAAATACAGCAAGTACATGAACAACTTGCCTCAATGGGCCAAGCCCCAACAGACAAAAGCTATATGGCCATGGTCATGACATCCCTCCCAGGCTCTTATGATTCTGTTGTCAGAGCAATGTCCACACTTGCAAAAATTTCCACCTCCACTACCCTAACAACTGCAACTCTCATGGATGCAGTACAAGATGAGTATGGCCATTGTGCCACAAAGCAGAAAAAGTCTAGTGATGCAGATGATGCAGCATACTTGGCTGGAGGAAAGCAGAAGAAGTTCACTGGAACTTGCTACAAATGTGGAAAATGTGGGCACCAAGCTTGTGAGTGCAGGTCAAGTGGGGATGACTCACAAAGTGGAGGGAAGTCTCTGAACAAAGGGAAACAAAAAGAGTGTGCAGTTGTGGCCAAGGACAACAGCAGCAGTGACCCAGATGGGGTATGGCTCACACATATCAATGACAGCTATGAAGCTGAGGTTGACAAAGCTCAACCATCCCCAGAGACATTCACTACTAGTGTGTACATGAGACCACCAAACTACACTACTCTATACAACTCTGGAGCCTCTCATCACATGTCATCATACAAGGAAAACTTTGTCAACTATAAGCCCATTACTTCCAAACCCATTACTGCAGCAGACAAACAAACCTTCGAAGCCATTGGAAAAGGAGATGTGTACATATCCCTACCAAATGGCAACTCACCCACTCATATCCTCTTGAAGGATGTCCTCCATACACCTAAGATTGGAATGACCCTGGTATCCATTAGCTGCCTAGACACAAGTGGATATGCCATACTCTTCTGTGACTTGCACTGCAAGATCTTTAATGGACAAAAGAAACTCCTTGGGGAAGAACCAGTCAGCAGTGGCCTCTATACAACCAAAGCCACACAGAAGATTTATGTGGGCTTGGCAAACTTGAGAGTAACCCTTACCATGGAAGATATCCATGCACAGCTCGGCCATATATCACTGGACACTATTAAACAAATGCTAAAGGATGGCATTGTAACCAGAATAAGCCTAGACCCTTCCCATGCAACAATTGAATCTTGCAATGCATGCAAGTATGCCAAGGCAACCCGAAAACCCATAGGAAAAATCCAAGACCCCCCACACCAAGACAGGGTTGGTGACAAAATCCATACAGACTTATGGGGACCATCCCCTGTCCAAACAAATGCAAGGAGTCAGTATTTCATGTCATACACCGATGACCACACTTGCTTTACAAGCCTGTATCTCCTGAAGTCAAAGGACAAAACCTTCAAGTCCTACCAGAAGTATGAAGCCTGGCTGCTGATGCAGTTCAACATGAAGGTTAAAAGGCTTTGCTCAGACCAGGGTGGGGAATTCCTAAGCAAAGAGTTTTCATGTCATCTTGGGCTGAAAGGAACAGAGAGGAAGCTCACAGTGCACAATACACCACAGCATAATGGTGTTGCTGAAAGGCTGAACTGCACACTTGTTGAACATGTACACACCATGCTAAATGCAAGCAGGCTCCCAAAGTCACTATGGGGAGAAGCCATAATGCATGCAAACTGGTTAAAAAACCAAACCTCCACCCACACACTTGACAAAAAGACACCCTACAAAATGCTGTATAAAAAGAAACCAGATCTATCTAATCTACCAATCTGGGGCTGCCATGTCAAGGTCCACACAGCTGATGGTTTTAAACTAGACATGCACACAAAAGATGGTCACTGGGTGGGCTTTGATAAGGACACAAATGCACACAGAATTTATTTCAAGGACTCATGATGTGTGGGTGTTGAACAGAATGTCCAATTCAGCTCACAGGAGGTCACCATTCCTATCAGCATGCAGCTTGAGGGGGAGAAATACATCACAGATGATGAGGGAGCATCATCCACCTCGCACATAGCTGGTAAAAAAAATCAGCATGCCATATGAACCACAGAAAGTGCACCTATGACACCAAGTACTCCCATTGACCACCTTGGACCAAGGTTCGAACCTGCAGCACCCACCTGTCACTCTGGTCACACACATGTCAAGTCAGCATATGTATGGTGCCTGTGTGAGGGTGAGGGTACATATGACAGACAAATCCCACTACCTACACTACCATTACCTTGAGGAATACAACCAAGCTCATGACAAGAGGAGAATAGAGAGACAGCAAACCTGGGCATGATGGGGGTGATGGATGAAGATGATGAAGAAGTTTTTGCCTTGGTTGCTGGGACTGCAGAGCTAGAAGGGACAGATCCCATCACATTTGAAGACACTTGTGCAAGACCTGATTGGTCAAAGTGGGAGGAAGCAATTAATAAAGAACTTACCTTGTTGGATGAAGCACAAACATGGAGCATTGTTGAGAGACCATGTGGTGTCAACATGGTTGGCTATAAATGGGTATTTTGTATCAAACAAAACATGGAGGGAGAAATTGAAAAACACAAAGTGTGACTTGTAGCAAAAGGCTACTCACAGGTCCACAGCATTGACTACTATGATACCTACACACCTGTTGCATGCATGGCATCTATCCACACCATCCTTGCTATTGCAGCACAGAATGACTGGGATGTTGATGTTTTCAACTTCCAGAGTGCTTTCCTAAACAGTGGAGTTGGGAGGCCCAGGGACAGGAGGAGAGAATACAGCCACAGCATGCTTAGTCAGATGGACACACATGCAGACATGCAGAGGCACATGTACAGTTATGATATGACAGACCAGGAGCTCAGTTCATCCCACCAAAGGAGTCCAACCACTCCATGTGGTGACAAGAGTGGAACCAACCCAAGCAGCACTACTGCACCGTATTCACTGTACCAATACCATACCAATGCTAGTGAACAGATGCAAGGTGACTGCATGACCCACACATGTACAGAGGGTACAAAAGAACAGGCTGAGTAACTAACTTAGAAGCAATCACCATACTACTGTCAATCTGCCTCACAGAAGTCAACCACAAAACATACAAGGCCAGTTCATGTCCTCATGTACACTGGAGATCACAGTGGCATGGTCACCCCTCAGTACCCCATACACCAGTGACTACTCATTCCCATCAGGTACTCAATCACTGGATATTCTGCTATTGTCCTTGCAAGAGTACCCTCCATTATCACCACAGGAGTATATGTCTATATGCAGGATCCCACTGACCCAAGGAAACTCCCCAGAACATCCAGAAGACAAAGACTTCTTCATGGCATTCTCTACAGTAGTACTCCCAACCCCCCCAGCTCATCAGCAGTATGCACTACCCACAGAGAAAGAGCTAACTCAGCCCCATCAAGTACCTCAACACCACACCTCCCATCCCAGTCAACACCACAAGTACTTCCATTGCTGTTGACATCACAGGCACCCCCACCCCCACCTCTGTCATTACCACAAGTGCCCCTGCCATGTCCATGACCAATGGCAGAAGCAGTGCCTCTCTTCTATGGAGACTGCACAGAGATGGAAAATGCAAGCAACTTCCTTAAGGCATTCAACCATAGCATGCTATTCCTAAACCCACTGGCTACCAATGCACAGAAGATAAAAGCCCTAGCCAACTACCTGGGGACAGGCTCTCCAGCAGAGCACTGGTATGAAAACCTCACAGCCACACAATCCACTAGCTGGGATGAACTAGCCAACACATTTAACACCAGGTGGCCAACACTAAAAAGTGTGACACAGACATCAGAAGAATACCAGACAGAACTACTAGTGCTTAGATTGCCTGAAGAAGACATTGGAGTAACCAAGACAGTAGGATGGCAGAAAGTATGGGCACATGTGAAATGGGCATACAAAGAAATGCAGCTTGCATCATTAGCAGGAATCGAACAAGGATTGGCACTGATCTGGCAGGTCAAAAAACAGCTCCTGAAGGCAGTCAGGAGGTTGCTGAATGATGAATACAAGGACTGGCAAAGTTTCACAGATGACATGAAGGCACTGAACACATCAAAGCTGCGACAGGAGAGGGAGGAGACAGAGGATTGGAAGAAGAGAGAAGAAGAGCAGGACCAGAGGCTACTGCAAAAGATGGAGGTGATGAAAAGGGAAATGATGGCAGACCTTGTGGCACAGCTCCAGTGCCTCACAATAGGACAGGTCATGGTAGCACACACCAACCCATGAACACCACCATCAGCAACACCACCCACCATGCAATTCATCCTCCAGCAAACACCATGATGCACCATGGCATACACCTCACCCACAGAAGAGCTAAAGGAGACAGTGCAGAGAGGACTAGAGCAATATCCACAACAACAGAGTGACAAGGAGGGACAGAAAATGTATATTGCACAACTTGCAGCCTGGATGGCAAAGCACAGAGAAACATCATGAATCACCAAGCACACACCATACCCACTCAATCTGGCAACAGCAATGGCATGCTCAGGGGAATGCTTTAGATGCAGCACCCATGGTCACGGAAGCAGAGACTGCCCAGCCTCAGAGGGGAACTTGTCTAGGCTAAGCCATCACAAAACAGTGTGGAGGATGCTGTGCAATAGGATTCTTGGACCGTTCAATAAGAATGTCACACATACCATCAGACTTGTAGTGCTAGAGGATCAGGAAACTGATGACAGGTTGCTGTGAAGGACAGCACAACAACCCAGATGTCAAATGTATCTACATTGGCTCACTCTGGCTTGCATGTACCACCTGTCATAACACAAGTTATTGACCTTTACTCTGTGACATGCAGTAACCAGGGCCAGTGGACAGATGCAATGGACAAACCTGTCCCATTCACACACATGATAACCATTAAAAACCCAGACAGCACTGACTCAGCACAAGTTCAGGCCTTGTTTGATGATGGTGCCATGATGGGTGCCATGTGCTCATCAGTATTCAGTAAAGTCAGGCACAACCTACAAGGGTGGCAACCCTCCAAGCAAACACTATGTATGGCAAACAGAACAGTCATTCCATTGGAAGCAATGTGGTCAGGAACAATACAGGTGAATGGGGTAGAAGCTGAAGGAACATTCAAAGTCTTCAATAGTGGAGGAGGGTGGTCTTTTCTGTTTGGGAAACCACTACTATGAGTGTTCAAGGCTAAACATGACTACACCACAGATGAAGTCATGATTATGGACAACACAACCACCATGACACTACAAAACCAGTTCACCAGGAACCCAGGACTGAGCAAAACAAATGAAGAATGAAGAATATGAGTCAACACCACAAGCACAACAGGTGAACCAGAAAGCATCAAAGAAACATGATCAACACAGAAAAAATATTTACAAGGCTAACAGATCCATTCACATCACCAAGGATAAAGTACATTCTGCAAAACATCAAGATTGGCAGTGATCTATCAGAAGAATAAAAGCAGAAGGTGACAGAACTAATCATGGAATTTGCAGATATATTCACATGCTCCCTTGGCAAGGTACTACCAATACTAGGAGTGCAGATCGATCTAAATGTATGGGATGACACAACTTTTCGAACAACAGTAAACCAATGGCTGATGAACCCACCACAATGCCAGTTCATGCACAAATGGGTAAATCAAATACTAGAAGCCAACATCCTGCAGATTAAACATGTCACACCAACAGTGCTAGCACAGAAGACACACAATACTAACAGAGGGATGATGCTAAGTGACCTCCAACAAGAACTGAACAGACAGTGCACTGATGTGGACCTAACACAACCATTTGCAGTAACAACAAATGAACAGGAATGGCAGCCTGACACAGCAACAAAGCCATCAAGCAAAGCACCAAAATGGCACACAATGCAGAACTTCTCAGATTTGAACAAAGTCACTCAAATACCACCATTATTCCAAGGTGATATCAGGGCAAAACAACAGTGCCTAAGTGGACACAGGTATGTCTCAGTGTTTGACTTTGCAGCAGGCTTCTACACTATACAGATCCCTGAGAAATGGCAACCATACTTTACATTCTTTGCTGATGGAAAGGGGTACTTCTGGTACAAAAGGATGGTGATGGGATGGACAGGCGCACCAACAATGTTCTCAGCAATGGCAACCAACTGCCTACACAACATACTATCAGATAACACAATGGAATTATTCATAGATGATGGTGGCTGCGCAGACAACACCTTCAACAGTATGCTAACAAAACTACGAAGGATTTTCCAGCAATGCAGAACATGCAAACTATCACTATCACCAACCAAGTGTTACTTGTACATGACAGAAACAACATTCACCAGAGCAACAATTGGACCACATGGAGTGCAACTGGATCTAGCAAAGTTATCAGCAATCATCAAGTGGAAACAACTGGATGACACACTCAAGCTAGTGTCATTCCTCAGACTAACAGGCCACTTCCGAGATCTCATCAGAGGGTACACCAAAATTGAGGGACTGCTTTGGGATTTGCTAAAACAAGTTGACATACCTAAGCCCATCTCTAAGTCCACATACTGAAAAGCCCTGACTAACCACAAGCTCTCAGATAAATGGGAACCCAAGCACACAGCAGTGTTTCTAAACCTCAAAGTAGCATTAACAAGCCAACCAACATTGCACATGCCATGAAATGATGGGATGCCATTCATAGTAACCATGGATGGATGTGTCATAGTCATGTCTCGACCCCAGCCAGACTTGGCCTCATATTCATTCAGTCCAGCCTCAGCCTCACCAATCCCA
Source organism: Pisolithus orientalis (assembly GCF_024613125.1). Lineage (NCBI taxonomy): Eukaryota > Fungi > Basidiomycota > Agaricomycetes > Boletales > Pisolithaceae > Pisolithus > Pisolithus orientalis. Next base: position 15,144 of record NW_026261083.1, on the reverse strand, counting down.
TATCTCCAGTTAGTCTAGTGCAATGCACACTGCTTTGCAGTGTGTGTCATTTTGGTTAAGCCCTGCCCAGTCTTGTCCCTGGTCCACCCTGTTCCAGTCTCCATTGTCTTTGTCATACATTACTAGTACTTGTCTTACTAATCATCTTAGCAATCCTTGTGAGAATACTATAGCTACTTCTAGTATATAAACTCTTAGATATTTGGCCTGTATTCCTCAGTCTGAAATCAAATAAGTTCTATCTGTAATCCTTGGCCTTGGACTTGGACTGTGACCCACACAAGGGAATAGCACTGTAATCTCAGTTGCTAAGTCCAACCAGTCCACCCCTCTGTATCCTTGTCTTTCCTCCTGATTCCAACCCCTCAGCCTCATGCCTGCTTCAGTCTCTGGTCCAGCCTCAACCTGGACAACCCAAACTTGACAGTGTTTCAGACTCATCACTTGTGTGGGTCTAATGTATCATGGCAACCAAGACTTGTTTCCAACCTCCCTGTGGCCATTCTGCCACCAACCCTGACTCTGCCTCAGGCAGTGGAACCTGCTGTGAGACAGCACTAGCTGCCTTGTGCACCACTAGGCACTCTCCAGATCCTGTTAGTCCTTTCAGGGGCTTTTCAGCCCAGACATCCAATGCTCCCACCCCACATCATCCCACTGCTCCCATCCCCAAGGATGACCCTGGCAATGATGGGCTAGGTGACAATGATGACAACAATCCTGATGACAATGACCCTGGCAACAGTCCTGGTGATGATGGGCCCAGTGATGATAACCCAGATGAAAATGATCCAGAGGATGAACTGGACTTCCCAGACCTGGACACTGAACCCATGGTTGTGGTCTTTGACAGTCTCACAAAGGCCATCAAACTATTGGCTTGCAATGCCCACACTAGCCCTGAGTCCTCAAGCAGGACTAAGATGCACAAGCCTGATACTTTTGATGGCACCAACCCCAAGAAACTTTGTGCCTTCTTCATTCAGTGCAAGCTGAATTTCCAAGACCATCCTTGGGCTTTCAGGACCAACCATGCCAAAGTCATCTTCACACAATCTTACCTCAAGGGCATGGCTCTTGAATGGTTCAACCCAATGACCAGCCTCTCTGGATGGACTCCTGGAGGGAGTTCATCCTAGAGTTACAAACTACCTTTGGCCCCCATGACCCAGTTGCTGACACTGAGAGTCAGCTTGACCATTTACATATGAAGGATAGTCAGTGCATTAATAAATACATAGTGGACTTCAACTGGCTTGCTTTGCAAGTCCAGGGCTGTGGAGATGGTGCACTACACCATCACTTCTATTCCAGGCTCCCAGACTGGATTAAGGATGAAGTCTGTCCAGTTGGAAAACCCCAGACTCTTCACAAGCTCTGCCACCTCACCCAAGAGATAGATGTGCACTATTGGGAGTGCAAGGAAGAGGTCCAACAGGTGAGTAGGCATCAAGGCTTGTCCACCTCCAGCAACAATAAGTCCGGAGGTTCTGGCAACAATAACCAAGCCAAGACCAGCCAAGATAAAGCCAAGACCAGCAACATTAACAACTCCAGACCTTCCCCCAAGTTGGCTTCATCAAAGCTGGGAAACAATAATAACAGGAACTTGTCCAAGCCCGAGCCTAGCAAACTTGGGAAGGATGGGAAGCTCACCCCAGAAGAATGCAAGTGTCACATCAAGGGCAACCTCTGTATGTTCTGTGGAGGCCCTGGTCATTTTGCTGACAAATGAAATGCCCAAAGAAAGCTGGAAAGGCCAAGGGTTGCACTGTGGCTGCCACTGAGACTGCACCAGCCTTGGGCTCAGGTTCTATCCCTGAGACAAAAAAATAGGTAGCAGCTCCCAGGACTCCACACAATCTGGGAGCTGCATTGACTCCAGTTGAGCAAACTTGGAGGCTAGACTCAACATGTCCACTCTTTCCAGTCCAAACTCATTAACCCCCTATGTCACATTAGAAAATCATGATTTACCTTGGCTTCATACTTTAGTGGACTCTGGCTCCACTCATTGTTTTATAGATAATCAATTTGCTAATCAACACTCTTTTACCCCATACTCAGTCTCACCAATCCAACTCCAGCTCTTCGATGGAATGTCCACCTTTACTATAACCCAAGCAGTAGATGCCAATATCCACTTCACATCTGGCTGTTATGCCCAAGTGGAGTGACTTTGTCAAATGGACTAGGCATGATCCATGCAAGGGGAATTCTACAGGCCAAACTTATTGTAACCCTATGGCTCAGTTACTGCCAAAGTCTGACAAAGGTTTGTTCCTTCTGGTGAGTTCTTCTGAGATCACACAGAGGAGAGAATGAGGATAAGGATGATGGATTAAGTCTGAGTTGCAAGAGATTGAAAAACTGAGGACACAAGGTAAAGTACCAAAGTTTATATACCTGTAAGTATGAGTACCATACCAGTTGAGACAGGTGCATCGCAATGCATATCCACAGTATTCAACAAAACAATCAGTCAAATAGATAAGTCAAAGGGAGTCATATGGTGTCATATGATGGGGGGGGCACAGGGAATGAAGGCTATACTGGCTGCACAATCAATGCACAGCGAGGAGCCTGACACCAGAACAAGAAAGTAACATATAGGCAACAAAGAAGAGTCAAAGAAACAGAAATGTAACATGTTGTCCATCAGAGAGGGCAGTGGAACACTGGATCTTCCAGGGGTGCAGCATCAGTGGGTATTGGAAATACCATGACAGCTGAAGATCTGAACCCCCCACACAGCACATGAACCCCTAGAATGATGACAACCACCAGGGACACGATGAGGCATGTGATGCATGTGATCACAAGAAATCAAAAAAGGAAAGATCCTTGATGCAGGCATAACATCACCCCCCCCCCTCCCCCCCCAAGGTCCTCAGACCCATGAGGACAAGGTGGGCATGTTGGGTGGATGGGTGGAAAGGGGTCAACAAGTAGTGTAGATGCAGGAATGCATTTGAGAGGCAACAGGTGATGAAGGCAATGGAGTGGTGGTTCCTTGAGGGATGGAGTAAAACAGGAGCCACATCCATTGCAGCATGACCAATGTCCCAGGTAATGACACTGGAAACATGCATGCTCATAGAGAGGGTGATTGGGTGGCATGGGAGTTTGACCTCTGAGATAGAACCAAAGTTGATCAGCAGCCCAGTTGTCTTGTTGGTAGTTGCAGTAGACATGAAGGTACTGCTCGAGGGTCTGGTTCATTCGCTTGGTCTGGCCATTGCCTTCTGGGTGGTAACCCAAAGTGAAGTGAAGACACATATCAAGAGCCTTTCCTAGAGAGCGGAAGAAGTGTGAGACAAACTCAGGACCTCTGTCAGAGGTGACATTAGCTGGCACTCCATGCTTGGAGAAGACATGGGTAAGGAAGAGCTTAGCAAGTTCAGTGGAGGTGATGGAGTCATGGGTGGGGATGAACACCGCTTGCTTTGAGAGGTGGTCCACTACCATGAGTATGGTGGAGTAGCCATCGGAGTTGGGGAGGTGTTCGATGAAGTCCATGGAGACAGAGTTCCAAGGTCTCTCTGGGATGGGGAGTTGCTTCAGTAGGCCATAAGGGCAGTGACACAGAATTTTGCTCCATCCACAGGCAGTGCAGGACCTGACATATTCTTTCATGTCAGAGTGGAGGTTAGGCCACACATAGTCCCTGTGGACAAGTTCCAGGGTGCAGTTTTGCCCAAAATGGCCTGCTAGAGGATGGTCATGCTTGAACTGAAGCACTCAAAGGCAGAGGTCATCAATGTCAGGGACAGAGATGTGACCATCAAGGCAGAGTAGACCATTGGAGTCCAGGGACCACCAAGGCTTAGTCAGGGTTGGAAGATGGCTGGTGGAGACAGGGTCAGACATGAGGGTAGTGGTACAGAGGGACAATGCAATTTGCTCCTGTGTAAACATAGGGTGGAGATTGTGAGGATTTACCTGTGCATAGTCCCTATCCCCCCCTTTTGGGTAGATGTCCCAATGTCATGTAAGTGCATCAGGTTTGGCTCCCAGGTGGCCAGGTCAGAAGCGGATGGAAAGGTTAACCTGTGAAAGGTACTCCAACCAGCAGGCCTGTTGATGAGTGAGGACCTTAGAGGTGGAGAAATACTCAAGGTTTTTGTGGTCTGTCACCACATCAACAGGTAAGGTGGAACCTTCTAGGTAATGCTGCCAATGGCAGAAAGCCTCAAAGATAGCCAACAGCTCCTTGTCATGGGTATTGTAGTTGAGTTCTGGTGTGGCCATGGTGCAGGAGTAGAAAGCAACTGGGCAGAGTTCACCATCAGAGCAGGTGATCAACAAAATGCCAGCAATGGCATAGTCAGAGGCATCAGTTTCAACTGTAAGCAGAGCATCAGGAACCCAGTGTGTGAGGACAGGAGCAGAGCTGAAGGCATCCTTCAGGCAGAGGAAGGCAGAGCAACACTCCTTGGAAAAGTTCCAAGGAGCACCCTTTCACATGAGGTGAGTGAGCAGAATGATGATGTCAGAGTGGTTGTTAATGAATTGTCTGTAGAAGTTTGCAAAGCAAAGGAAAGACTGGATGTCTTGCACCTTCTGTGGCTCAGGCCAGTTGTGGACCACCTGAACCTTCTCAGTGGACATGGTGAGACCAGAGGGAGAAAGAACATAACTGAGCTACTCAACAGAGTTGGAGTGAAACTCACACTTTTCCAGCTTGGCATAAAGACCATGCTTTCAAAGGCAGTGGAGTACCTCTTTTACAGGTTCACGGTGCAACTCCACATCCTGTGAATAAACTAGGATGTCATTGAGGTATACCATGATGCAGACATCAAGCATGTCTGCAAAGATGCTATTAATGAATTGCTGGAAAGCTGCAGGTGCATTAGTCAGACCAAATGGCATTACCCACCACTCATAAGAACCATAGCAAGTGTGGAAAGCCATTTTCCATTCATCTCCATCTGCGATGCAGACCAGATGATAGGCATGGCAGAGATTGATCTTGGTATAGACTTTAGTGTGGCTTGGGGAGTCAAGTAGGTTGGAAATGAGTGGCAGCAGATAGCAATCTTTTTTTGTGATTTTATTGAGTCCTCGATAGTCTACACAGAGGTGGAGTGAACCATCCTTCTTCTTTATGAAGAGGACAGGGGCACCATGAGTGGAGGTGGACTGCTTGATGAAACTGTAGCCAAGGTGTGGAGAGCTTCAAGCTCTGGCAGAGACAGAGAGTAGATCATGCCAATGGGTGGAGAAGCTCCTTCCTTGAGGTCAATCTTGAGATCGAATGAATGGTGTGGTGGAAGTTCAGTAGCCTTGTCTTTACTAAAGACGTCAGCACACTCATGATACTCAGGAGGGACTGAGGAGAGGTCAGGAGGTGGAGAGGAAGTGGAGGACACACGAAGCTTCACATCATCAGTGGAGAGCTGTAAGTGGAACTGTCTAGAGCCAGGGAGAGCACAGGCTCTGACATATGCAGCAGCATTGATGAGTGAGACAAGCAGAGTGGAGAATGGTGAGTCTGTCAGAGGTGCAGACAGAACTGCAGACAGAGCAGAGGTCGCAGTGGAAGGTGATGAAGGCACCTGGGGTGTCGGCATTCCCTGTCATGATGGTCTGAATGATATACTGCCCAGTACCCAGTCAATTGATGGATTGAAGTGGGTGAGCCAGTTGTGTCCTAATACCAGCAAACATGAAGAATCCAATGGAGTAACATAAAATGAAACAGAGTTGACATCACCAGAAGGAAAGCAGAGGGATAGATCTACCTCTTGGGAGATGACAGCATTTGTACTACCATCAAACAAGCAGAGTGGAACTGGTGGGGAAATGGAGGAAACAGGAATAGCATATTTTTTGATTATGGATGGGTCTACAAAACAATGAGAAGAGCCAGAGTCAATCAATGCAGAAACAGCATCAACAGAGTAACCAAGAAGAGTTACAGATGGAAGTAAAGAACTGGGACTAGAGAGAGTGGATGTGTTGAGTCAGATGTCCAGTTGTGCACAGTTGGGATCAATGCTTCCTCCAGGCTGTGTGAGCTCCCTGGAGGAGCAGACTAATTTTTTGGCTCTGCCTTCTCCATGGGCAGAGGAGGCAGAGTCCCAGCCATAGCTGCACAGGCTTTGGCTGCACAAGAGGTAGACTGGGACAGTCCTTAGCAGAGTGGCCAGCCTCTCCACAGAAGAGGCAGAGGTTGTTCTTCATCCTATGCTGGCATTCAGCAGAGGTGAGTTTGCCATCCTTGCCCAGAAGATGGGCAATATTGGACTTGGGCAGATCTTTCTGCTTGCCCTTGCCCTTGGCATTGGACTTTGGAGCAGAGGTGGAGGATGACAATTTAGACTTGTTGTTGGAGCTGGAAGGCTGTGACTTGTCGGTGGTGGACTTGGTGGTATGCAAGATCTCTGCTTTATGCTCCCAGTAGCATGCATCGACAGTCTGAGTGAGTTTGCAGAGTTGTGTGAGGGTAGAAGGTTTTCCTACATGAGTGATTTCATCCTTGATGTGGTCTGGAAGTCTGCTATAAAAGCAGTGGCAGAGTGCACCAACACTGTAGTCCTTGACCTGTGAAGCCCAGCAATTGAACTCCATGACATATTTGGTAATTTGAGAGCCATCCTTCATAGTAAGGTTCTCGAGTTGTTGGATGGCATCTGCTATGGCATCATGTGGACTGAAATTAGTTGTGAGCTCTTGTAAGAACTTGTGATAGTCATCCATCCAGAGTGGGTGGTCATAATTGTCAGGGTTTAATAGGTCTGGCTCGAACCAAGCCAGGGCCATACCCTTAAGATAAGACTGAGCAAAGGTAACCTTCACTCTGTCAGAGTGGAATGCATGGGGGTGGTCCTGGAAGTTCAGCTTGCATTGTACAAGGAACTCACAGAGTTTCTTAGGGTCGGAGCTGTCGAAAGTGTCAGGCTCACAGACTTTGGTTTTCAGAGTGGAGTCCCCAGTGTGTGAACTAGACCACACAAGTGCATGGACAGCTCTAGCAAGAGCCATGAGGGGATCCTCTGGTGGCTCAGCCAGGTCTTCAGGGATATCCCCATCACTGCTGCCCCCGCCGTCAGGATCACCATCAGGGTCATCAGGGTCAGGTCCATCATCTCAGTTTTGAGGAGATGGAGTATGGAAAGTGGTTGGGTGGAGGTTGGAGTGACCAGCCTGCAAAGCGCTTTTGCCTTCAGTGTGAGAATGGTGTTGAGTGGAGAATGATTGGAACTGTTCAATGACAGAAGGGAGTCAATGCAGATTAGCTAGCACAACAGTGAGGTTCTCAGCAACCTCTCTTTGGGATTGAGCTCAAGTGCTCATAATGGTGTAAGTTTTTCAGAAGACAGAAAACAAGATCATACAAGTGCAAGTATGAATATACTGTCAAGTCCAGGCCTACTCTGACCAACTCCAATGCTAGTTGAGGTCCGGGGAGAGGTCCAGGAGCAAGTCCAATGGAAAGAGCAGAACTCTGACTGGCAGAGTGTTGGCAGGAATGAAATCCACCAAGGTAAGGGTGGAGCAAAGTGAGGGCATTGGGTTTAGCTCATGTGCTACCCCCTTGCATGATCTCAGCCCTCGTATTTCAGAGGGGGAGTACAGATGGACAGTCAGAGGTAACTCTGACAGGCAGAAGACAGAGACAGAGGGAGTAGGAACTAAGTTGATATTTGTACTGAGGAATGACAGAGTATGATACATGCTTTTATACTACCATGGAGGTACAGTAACTGGAATCAGAACTGACATATGGAGACCCAGCAATTTTCAAGTAAAACTTCCTAGATGATGAATGAAGGGTAGACAGAGGGCATACAAACAGGTAACATAGAACATCCAGAAAAGGAAACAGTCCAGGTGCTGGACCATGTGGTGCGCGTGCTGTGGAGTACCTGACTGCAAGCTGTCAGGGAGGAGTCCAAAGGTAGTCACATGACTCCTCAGAGAACAGTCTGTTCAGTCTGGTAGGGGAGCAGTGCAAGTCCAAAAGCAGCTGGAGCAGAGATGGCTCATAACCAACAGAAGTTGGGCAGAGTTGGTGCATTAGTGAGTGAATGACTGGCAGAAAGGGGTGTGGAGTGAGTGAGGACTTAGGATGAATGCACAACCATGACACCATCCATATGTTGCATAATACTACTGATGGGCCCAACCTTATGCTGTGACTCTATTAAATGATACTAGTGATGACCCTGTCTTTATGTTTCAACAGCAGTACATCTTACTGTTGACAGGCCCATCTTTATGTTGTGACAGGGGTACTGCTTATTATGAATGGGCCTGTCTAGATGTTGCAACACCATAAATGATATTACTCCTGGGCCCATCCATATGTTGCCAACTTTGTATTCTAATCATAGATGGGCCTGTCCTTATGTTGTGACCCTCTCCATGTTATGATAGGCAGGTCCACCTTGATGTTGCAACAGGGGTGTAACCTACCAGGATGGGCCTGTCCATGTCTTACAGCAACTCAATATACTTAATTGGTCATGGGCCCATCTAAATGTTTCAACATCCTTACCCACCACAGGCCCTCCCATATGTTGTGGTAATGCACTTACAGGCCTGTACATATGTTGCTCTCACTGTAGTCCCTCAGGCCTGTCCATGTGTACTGGCTAATCTATTTAGGCAGGCCCATCTTGGGGTCTATATAAGTGTTGGTGTTTTGGCACACAGGCTGCCCATGTGTTGTGACTAAATGTGACTACACTATGTGGTATGACAGGGCCAGTGGAGGCTGACAATTGGCCATGTCCCACAGGCCAGTGGAGGTTGAGCCCTACATTGAGTCATCCCCCTGCTGTATGGACCAGCCCAGCTTCTATTATCAAATAACACATGAGTAGGCCACAATCAAATTGTCCCTGTAGTACCTGGAGTGGCCTAGTGTGAGATGTCACCTATCCAGTGGCATGCTGTGGCATGTGTAGATCAGCACTGGAAGTTGGCACAAGACCTTGGCATGCTTTGGGATAGCTCAGCAGTGTAGTGTTGTATGCTATGGCATATGTAGATTGGCACCATAGCATTTCAGAGCACTCCAGAGCAAATTCCAGAGTAAACTGTGGCACATGTGCTGGAGCATGCCAGCCACTCCAAAGCAAATGCCAGAGAAAACTGCAGCACATGTGCCAGAGCATGCCATGGCCCTCCAGGGTAAGCTGTGGCATATGTTCTGAAGCAAACTGCAGCAAGCCAGCCACTCCAGAGCAAATTCTGGAGTAAACTGTGGCACATGTGCTGGAGCATACCATAGCATTTCAGAGCACTCTGGGGCATACCATGGCCCTCTGGGGTGAGCTGTGGCATATGTTCTGAAGTGAACTGTGGCAAGCCAGCCACTCCAGAGCAAATTCCAGAGCAAACTGCAGCACATGTGCCAGAGCATGCCAGCCACTCCAGAGCAAATTCTGGAGCACACTGCAGCACATGTGCTGGAGCACTCCAGAGCAGGCCATGGCCCTCCAGGGTAAGCTTCAGCATATGTTCTGAACCAAAGTGTGGCATGGCAGACACTCTGGAGCAAATTCCAGAGCAAACTGTGGCACATGTGCCAGAGCATGCCATGGCCCTCTGGGGTAAGCTATGGCATGCCAGCCACTCCAGAGCAAATTCTGGAGCACACTGTGGCACATGTGCTGGAGCATACCATAGCATTTCAGAGCACTCCAGGGCATACCATGGCCCTCTGGGATGAGCTGTGGCATATGTTCCAAAGTGAACTGTGGCAAGCCAGCCACTCCAGAGCAAATGCCAGAGCATGCCATTGTACTCTGGGGTAAGTTGTGGCATGCCAGCCACTCTGGAGCAAACTCCAGAGCACACTGCAGCACATGTGCCAGAGAATACCATAGCATTCTGGAGCACTCCAGAGCAGGCCATGGCCCTCTGGGGTAAGCTTCAGTATATGTTCCAAAGCAAACTGCAGCATGCTAGCTACTCTGGAGCAAATTTTGGAGTAAACTGTGGCACATGTGCCAGAGCATGCCATGGCCCTCTGGGATAAGCTGTGGCATGCCAGCCACTCCAGAGAAAATTCCAGAGTAAACTGCAGCACATGTGCCAGACCATGCCATGGCCCTCCAGAGCACACTGCAGCACATGTGCTGGAGCATACCATAGCATTCTGGAGCACTCTGGAGCAGGCCATGGCCCTCTGGAATAAGCTGCAGCTTATGTTCTGAACCAAACTGTGGCATGGCAGACACTCTGGAGCAAATTCTGGAGCAAACTGCAGCACATATGCCAGAGCATACCCATAGCATTTTGGAGCACTCTGGAGTAAACTGTGGCACTGACCTACATTGGCCACCCTTTGGCAGTGACCCCTATACATTAGCCAGCCTTGGCACAGCCCCTATCTCATTGGCCTCCATCAGCCATCCTTCAGCAGTGACCCCTATACATTGGCCAGGTCTTGACAGTGCCAAGCCATGTCACACCATGCCAAGCTCTACTGTCAGCTCTGAGTGCCATTCACAGTGTTGCATAGCCATATAGTACTCTGAAATACTACAGGTTGTCTGCAGAATGGCAGAACAGGACAGACACTTGGTAATGAAACTACAGGCACTGAATGATATAGGAAACAATGCTAGTGGCATGGTGCACTACCAAAATGTTGGTAATCAGCTAGTAGACCCTGCTACACTTGTGATCAAAAGTGCAGACACTACTACAGTTGTGGTAATGAAACATGTAGACACCACTAACAGCATACTGCAATACTAGTAAAATAGCATGTTAGATTTGGCAAGTCGCTCATAGCCTTTGTTCACTAATTGACGCTACTTTTCCTTACCATGGGAAAACACTTCCCATTTACGGGTCTACAAGACCACTGTACTTAGTTGTTTCGAGTGCTGACAATACAGCATGGTAATTTTTGGTTTATTGTCTCCAAATTTTTCATATGTATAATTAACGGTACAAGCACTCACGCTATGACCGTGCTTGTAGTTTCAATACTGGGTTCAACACCCGTGTCTCACCCTTTTGTTTTGTATAGCATATTTAACTCATTACTGTAGTAACACCACCTCAGATGTTTGCCACTTGCACACTCGACTGAGGTGGGTATAGTGTCTTGTTCCCATGTTCGTGTACTTTGCGCTCATGTCATTACCTTAGATCTTGCTATAGGTAATGCAAATATAGATGTTTGCTGCTCGCGCACTCGACTGAGATCTTGCTATAGATTTCTGTGATAGCAGACACTAATAAATTGTTGGTAATCAACTAGTGGACCCTGCTACACTTTTGGTAATAAAATGGGTGCACACTGGTAATCAAACTGTGGACAGTGCAGCATGCTCTGGCACATGTGCTGCAGTTTGCTCTGGAGTGTCAGTATGGTACAGAATGCTCCCAAACATATGCTGCAGTTTACTCCAGAGGGCCATGGCCTGCTCCAGAGCACTCCAGAATGCTATGGTATTCTCTGGCACATGTGCCACAGTTTGCTCTTGAATTTGCTCCAGAGTGTCTGCCATGCCACACTTTGGTTCAGAACATATGCTGAAGCTTACCCCAGAGGGTCATGGCCTGCTCCAGAGTGCTCTGGAATGCAATGGTATTCTCCAGTACATGTGCCACAGTGTGCTGTGGAATTTGCTCCAGAGTGGCTGGCATGCCACAGCTTATCCTGGAGGGCCATGGCATGCTCTGGAACATGTGCTGCAGTTTGCTCCAGCATTTGCTCTGGAGTGGCTGGCATGCCACAGTTCACTTCAGAACATATGCCACAGCTCACCCCAGAGGGCCATGGCCTGCTCTGGAGTGCTCTGGAATGCTATGGTATGCTCTGGCACATGTCCTGCAGTGTGCTCCAGAATTTTTGCCAGAGTGGCTGGCATGCTGCAGCTTATCCTGGAGGGCCATGGCATGCTCCAGCACATGTGCCACAGTTTACTCCAGAATTTTCTCTGGAGTGGCTGGCATGCCACAGTTTGCCTTGGAACATATGCCAAAGCTTACCCCAGAGGGCCATGGCATGCTCTGGAGTGCCCACATGTGCCACAGTTTTTCTGGCATTTGCTCCAGAATTTGCTCTAGAGTGGCTGGCATGCCGCAGTTTGCTTTGGAACATATGCTGAAGTTTACCCCAGAGGGCCATGGCATGCTCCAGCACATGTGCCACAGTTTACTCTGGAATTTGCTCTGGAGTGGCCAGCATGTGCAGTTTGCTTCAGAACACATGCTGAAGCTTACCCTGGAGGGCCATGGCCTGCTCTGGAGTGCTCTGGAATGCTATGGTTTGCTCCAGCACATGTGCCACAGTGTGCTCCAGAGGGCCATGGCATGCTCCAGCACATGTGCTGCAGTTTACTCCAGAATTTGCTCTGGAGTGGCTGGCATGCTGCAGCTTATCCTAGAGAGCCATGGCATGTTCCAGCACATGTGCTGCAGTTTATTCTGGAATTTGCTCTGGAGTGTCTGGCATGCCACACTTTGGTTCAGAACATATGCCACAGCTTACCCTGGAGGGCCATGGCCTGCTCTGGAGTGCTCTGGAATGCCATGGCATGCTCCAGCACATGTGCCACAGTTTACTCCAGAATTTTCTCTGGAGTGGCTGGCATGCTGCAGTTTGCTTCAGAACATATGCTGACACTTACCCTGGAGGTCCATGGCATGCTCTGGCACATGTGCCACAGTTTGCTCCAGCATTTGCTCTGGAGTGGCTGGCATGCCACAGTTCACTTCAGAACATATGCTGCAGCTCACCCTGGAGGGCCATGGCATGCTCTGGAACCAGACATACTGTGTAGTCATGTTGGGCTGCACTATGTACAGGATGCCAATTTGACCTGGGCTATGCCATATATGTCCCTATCACATGGTGATATTCTATTTGAAACCTCTCCATGTGACACCTAAAAATATAATTGCAGCCAATTCCTCTATCATGCATGACAATACAATTGTAGCCAATCCTGAATGACACATGACAACATAGTTACAGCCAATCCCTACATTATGCTGACAACTTGTAGGTTGGCTCAACCTCTGCTGGCCCATGTGACACAGCTAATTGTCAACCTCCACTGGCTGTGTCACATGGCCTAACTAGGTACATGGGCTCATGCTTTTGGGAGTATTGATGGCCTGAAGCTCCCTGTGCAGACTTCAGATGATCCTGACATTGAAAATGCCACATATAATGGTTGGCTGCATGCACATTTTGTGAGCTCTGTCATAGCTTTCTCATCTGAAGGTGGGTATGATCTATCTGAGTCACCCGCCCACCATGTTGTTGAGGAATACATACTGACACAACTACATAGGGTTAGTCATTGCATCAAGAGTCAATGCCCCTGGAAGTTGGCATGACTCACATGTTGCAATGCCTATCAATGAAACACTTTGTACCAACACTCCTGAAGGCTACTATCTTGCTGCTGACATAGCATTCCCTCAGGGTACCACTGCAATCCAAGGACATATTCATGCTCCTTTAGCTGAAGGTCATCATGTTATGGGTACACCTGGAGAAATCAGTGAAGCCATGGCATTCAATCAGTGTGAGTCAAAGTGTGGAAAGCTGGTGAAAACCAAACAAATCCAACACCAAAGACAAATAATGTGTGAGTGGTGGTTTGCCTCTGCAGAACCTGGAGTGCAGAAGAAAATCTAATGTGGGGGGGGACTTCAAATGGAGGTGCTCCTGGCACAAGTTGTCAACAAGTTATGCAGGAGTAGACACACAAGCAATGACTGGACAGGGGATGCTGAACAGAGTGAAGGTGTTCAGCCAAAAGGACCTCTGGAATGATGGACTTTGATAAAACATGCTCCTGGCACAAGTCAATGTTGAGTTATGCAGGAGCAGAGGGATGACTAAGCAAGACTGCTGACTAAGAGTGGAGAAAGCTTCAGATAAGGAATGGAGGTAGATAGACCCTTGATGGAGCCTCAACTACCAAGGATGATGGATGGTGACAAATACTCTTCCAAATGAGCCTCAACTGTCAATGACAAGTTGTGCACTAAGAGAGCTGAACTGACTTCTGGATTGCTTGTGGATTGCTTGTTCTCTCTCTCTCTCTCTCTCTCTGGGGTTGTAGCTAAGTGCATGGGGGTTTATATACTGTGGGGGGAGTGCAGCTTGTGACAAACAAGGCACAAACACTTGGTAAGTAATGAGTAAGGACTGAGTAATCATGATGAGTAAGCAAGAAATGAAAAGTAAGCAAGCAAAGAAGATTGGTAAGTATTGGCAATAAACAAGTCAAGGATAGTCAAAATATCACAGAATGAGTCAAACAGAGTCAGAAACTGAGTAAGCACACTGATATCACATTAGGGGGTGGCAATGCAAGTCAGATCTCAGCAAAGACTTCTCTAGATCCAAAGATGGCATGACAGATGGACAGTGTTTCCAGATAGGGAAGTATTAATTCTGGAATTGAAGGGTGTGAGTCAGGTGTCAAAGGGGCTAGGGCATTGGGGGTCTGTGGGGCAATGGGAGCATAAGCAATCATGTCTCCCACCCTTTCATCCTCTCAGCAAAGTTAACAAAAGCTTCATGAATGGGGCTCTGATGGAGGAGGAGGAGAAGGGGGGATGTCTTCTGCTGGATCTTGCAGTAAGAAGGCAAGATGCATGTCATACTCATCATGAATGCAATCAGGGAGGCTGAAGAACAGTAGACTATGCTGCAGCTGTCACAATGCAGGAAGAATGATAGACAAGATTGGAATAAAGACAGTGCAGGGAGCAGGGAGGAATGATCCATATGCTTCATCAAGAGGGGAGACCAACATGACCACATAAGACCTTTCTAACTGAGTGACAGACCTGAGGCAACCAAAGAATGTCCTTCTGGAAGTCATACTGACAAGAAGAACATGCTGACCAAGCTGCATGGGATGAGATGGGGCTGACAACAATGGGATGAACCAGGGGGCTTCAGGATGGAAGCTGGTGGGAATGCCTGGCAGATACACATAGCTACTGTCTCTGGCAAATGAGACAAGCAAGATGATCAATGAAGAGGTGGCCATGATTGATGGACTTCGTGAAATCTGAGTGTCTGATGGATGAGAGTGCTGTAGAAATGCACAGGGTATGAGGATCCTCTCCAAATTTGGAAGGCAGAACCACATGGCTGAAGCACCTTAAGCAAGTGTGAGAACAGAGTCAGATATCTTTGGA
>NW_026261082.1:0-23288 GCF_024613125.1 Pisolithus orientalis | reverse complement strand
AGACGCAATATCGGGAGGCAAGGAGAGCCACAAGTTTTCAGAAGGGAAATCATCGAAATGCACGTGTGGTGGTTCGGTAATGCTCGGTTTGTGCATGTGAACCTGCAGGCTAGGCACGTTTTCACCCACAATGTTTTTCTTGGGGGAACCGAGGACAGGCGAATCATCTGAAGCCGTGTTTGAGCTGTGACTCAAAGCTGGAGTAATCGACTGATGAGGTTTGTACAACAGGTCAGTCGACGGACTTGGTAGTCAAAGTGGGCGCACCTCGACGATCTCTGGCTCCGGCTCAGGATTGTTGGACGACTCTAGTTGCAGATCCTCCGGCTCCTCTTCCAATGGGCTGTTGAAAATCCAGTTTGCTACGAGTGGGTTCTGGGCGATTCCGAGCTCTAACGCCGTCTGGAGCACTGATGCTCGGATGGCATTCGAGTCACGGCTGGCAGGTCCCAATCTACGTTTTGTCTGGCGACGACGAGGGGTCTGAAGGGATGGGGATGACATGGGGGAATGATGGATTGGAAGGAATGCAACGACTTATGTGAAGTGAGGAGGGGTAATGACCGGATAAGATGCCTCGCCACTGTGATTGCTGGCTGCTGCAGAGTGAAATCAAATTAAGGAAAGTTCAGATAGCATGCAGCCATTCGCTTGTGAACGTGTGTATGGCCAGCAGCTGTCTGACTGGGTAAGTGTTGAAATCCGGTCCAGCCGCGTTGAGTTAAGTCAATGAAGGTGATAAGTGCCAGAAGGCTGCGAGACTCCGTCGATTAGCAGACGTAGGGGTGACCGAGTGGGGTCCCTACCTTGAAGCTTGAAGGCGGTCACGGCTGAATGAATGAAAATGTGGTCAGGGCACGGGCCAAAAAACTCGGCGCGCGTCAATTTCCTTTTTTGGAATAAGACGTTCCTGAAATCATTATCAATGATAGTATCATTACTTGTCGGCACGGAGGCAGAAGGAGGCGCTGAGCTCGTCAGTGTCAAGTACGACTAGCTAGGTTGTGTTTGTCACCATCCTGCAGTCTGAAACCTCTATCATGACTGGGCTGAGACGTGTGACTATCACCGGTCCCCATCCTTCTTTGCAAAAGATCAAAGCTGTCGGGACCCCTTCCTGACACACACATCTAATCATTCTTGTTGCCTGCACAGAGCCCGACCCGCTCACCAAGTTAGATCGCGCTGACGATGTCAGTACCACCAATAAGGGTGATGGGGATGCTGCCTTCCCAAGAACTCCGACCTGCATCAGACACACCAAGAGTCGAGGAGGACCCGAGACAGAGTGGGTAAGTCACCCTAGTTGTAACTAATCGAATGTTGAGTATTTTATACGTAGAGGCACAAAAAAAGATGGTATTCGCGCGGTCTACAGCTTTTGTCCGTTTCTTTCCTTCGCCGAACTATCCGTCAAAGTGGCGGTTCTTAGGTAGCGAGTTCAACCTCTCGACGACGTAGAAAGTCACTTCTTGATTACACTACCCTCGGGTTTATACCACACCGCGGGTCGAACGGGTCAGTATCAATAGTTCAACCCGTACCCGCTGCCCCAGGGTGCGGGGCACGGGGTTCATTCCCCGACCCCCCATGAACAACCCTACTCACGTAATCGCCTTGTTTACAAAGTCGCTGCACTTCCGGAAAATCGTCCATCCACATTCTCTAGCCAACTCATTACAATAATTTTACAGCGACGATCGAGCTTGACCCTCTAATATTAATACGTCTTCGAGCTGTCTGACCCTCTGTCAAATGCAGAACGAGTCTCAGTTTCTTAGCTCCTCGAGCACTGCCAGCTCCTTGCAGGCTCCTCGCACACCTTTCGAGCGGTCAACAAATCCTCCGGACCTACCATCAACTAGTGCATCGACGACACTCCATGATGTACCACAGACGATTCACTCTCGTTTAGCGTTCGTCAGGTTCCTTGGAGCAGGCGTCATCAAAGACATCAAAGCCCGCCTACCGTGGTATCTCAGTGACTGGACAGATGCTTGGAATTACCGTGTAGTCCCTGCAATAGCACTGATTTTCTGTGCAAAGTACGTCTACTTCTTTAACAATGTCAATCGTCAAGATAAAACACCAATTTGATCAGCGTACTTCCTGGAATTGCGTTCTCTCTAGATCTAATTGAGACAACAAATCAATACGGTATTTCAGAGGTCCTCGTTTCCACTTTCATGGCTGCCTTTATTTTTTCCGTGTTTGGAGCGCAGCCCCTGACCATCGCTGGTGTTACTGGTGCGCAGCTTCTGAGCCATAATGTCATCATTATTCAGATCTATGTATAGGTCCCATCACGGTCTTTAACAAGACTATTTACAACATCCTCATGATACAGTCCAACCCCCCCAACTACCTGCACTTTATTGGATGGGTGTATCTATGGGCTGCTGTCATTCACTGGATTACGGCTATATTGAACTGTGTGTCTGACGATTTGTACCCCGGAGTCAGCTAACCATCCTGTGAAGGGTGCAACTTTCTGAAATATGTCACCCTATTCTCTTGTGACACCTTCGGCTTCTACGTCTCGTGGATATACGTGCAATATGGCGTTCAGGTGATCACCAGACAGTTCACGGGCGGATTCGTCAGTGCTGCAGTTGCAATAATTCTCGCCATTCTCATGGTAGTAACCTCCTTCATATTCCAAAAACTCTCCGAGAAGCCATATTTTCATCGCGTCGTCCGACAATTCATCGCGGATTATGGTATGCCAATCTCGCTGGTGGCGACATCTGCAATGGCCTATTGGGGTCGCCTCCACTCTGCGAACGTGCTTACCCTACCAGTTGGTGGCGCGTTTCAGGCTGCAAATGGGAGATCGTGGCTCGTCAAGTTTTGGGAGCTTGATGGGAAGTGGACTGGTATTGCGTTGCCATTCGGAATTATCCTGTGGATATTGTTCTTTTTCGATCATAATGTTTCGGTCAGTGGACAGGCAGGCGTTTACCGTCGAGAAAACCTGACGTTGATTTTGTAAAGTCGCTGATGGCTCAGGGTTCTCAATTCCCGCTTCGTAAGCCACCGGGATTTCATTATGACTTTTTCCTTCTTGGCATCACCACATTCCTCGCTGGACTCATCGGCGTTCCTGCGCCTAATGGATTGATCCCCCAAGCGCCTATCCACACTACCTCCCTGCTGGTCATGGGTTACCCACCCCGTAATAGCGAAGAGAATGGGGCTTCGACTAGCCGGGTGGACTCATCCGTGACTCCTCATATAGAAAAGACGGAATATGAAGTTTCTTCGTATGACGTCCCTCGTCCGAAAGAGATTCCTGTTGCAGTTGTAGAACAACGTGTCTCGAATCTTGTTCAGGGTGTATTGTGCCTTGTTCTACTAACCGGTCCGCTACTACACGTTCTGGGTCTCATACCTCGGGGTGAGTCGGTCCTCGAATGTTGGGAACGCATCTCCACTAAAGATTGATACGCCAGGTGTTATAGCGGGCCTCTTGTAAGTGCATTGTATTTTGAAGCCCTGCTAACCAAGGAGACACTAACGTCCGACGACAAAGTTGGTTCATGGGCGCGGACGCACTTCAAGGCAACGGTATCACGCTCAAATTACTATATCTTATGCGCGACAAGTCGCTCACATCTGCCGACGAGCCATTGCGCAAAGTGCGCACGTCACGCCTATTACTGTTCGTTGGAATCCAGCTCGTCGGATTTGGTGTGACGTTTGCTGTTACGCAGACTGTCGGTGAGTTGTGCACTACTTTTTTTGGCCATGTGCATTCAGGTACGGCCTTTTGGGCTGACGTTATTGACATGTTTGTTTGTCAGCGGCAATTGCATTCCCCGTTGTTATTCTTCTCCTAGTTCCCGTCAGAACATTGCTTATCCCTCGACTCCCATTCACTCCGGAAGAATTGTCTATCCTTGACGGTCCTACGGCTTCCCCTTTTGTGAGTGTCGAGCACTCGAATAAATCTAGGTCAATCTGCTGATGCACTATGCAGACCATGGAGTCTGTCGGAGGCTCCCTGTAGTCGAAGCGATTCCCTGCTCACCGGCTAGAGCTCTTCGGTATCTGGTGGGAATTTGTATATCACTTTCTCGCTCCCGTTCTGTTTACGTTCCTATCTCAACTAGTAGAAATTAGAGACTGCTTATGTAGAAATGTATGCCGTATCACACCTCCGATACGAGGAGATACCTTCTGCAAGGGCTAGTGCAGCAGTCGTGCTTTGTTGATCTGTGTTCAGATTCACGAAAGGCCAAGCGCAAGAACGCTGTGAGCCTGCGAAATACAACTAAAGGTGGACGGTTTCATTGCCGTCGGTTTTCTTTCCCTCCGGCAACGAGAACTTTCGCACAATCTCGCTCCAGCAAGGTGAACTTGCTACGGTCGTCATCGTCCTAGGACAATACATAGTCATATCCCGGCGGCATCATCAGGTGAAGCCAGATGGCGACGACAATTCTAGCCGTCCCCCGCAAGCCGTAGGACACTCACCAGCCACCGTGGCGGGTCCACCGTTAGGAAGACTTTCGTCGCCCAGTGATCTCCCTACTTAAACTGAACAACATACACCACGACGTCGGGAGTATATGATGGGTACCTTTGCGAGTAAAGGAACGGGGAGTCCTCGACTTGTGAAGTGTATTCAACCGAGTCGGAATGGGCGTGCAGTCTAGGTCTGGATTAGATAGCCCGAAAAGCCAAGACTTACAAGTGACGAAGAGGAATGCTACTGCTACTTCGCGTGATCCGTTCGCATCGAACTGCGAGGCGTCGAAGCACTCGAACTGATGCGCATATAAATGGATGGGATGTTCGCCAATGACGATAAGACCGTCTGTCGTATCAGATTTCACCTCTCCCGTCTCATTAGGGTGATGCACGCGTTCATGGGCCTGGTGATGGACAGTGAAGAGGTGCGACCCACGTGTGTCTTATCATTGCGTGAGGCTTTGGCGTTGTTGGCAGGATTCGATTCTACGAAGAAGGTTTGAGGGTATCGGCGAGCGTGGAACCTAAAGATGGTGTTAGGACTGAGTGCAGGGTAGAGGGCATTGATACATGTGCTCGATAATTTTCTGAGATTGGATGATTGTAGATATCCCAATACGTCACCGCATCTTCCTTCGACACGTTTCCACCAGCCCTTACCCTATGCATCACCTCATGCAGTCGAAAACACCGGATGTTGTGGAGCTCAGACCTGCACCGCCAAATCTTCATTGATTCCTTGATCATGAAGAACTCACGGTGTGACTCTGATGGTGTGAACTGACTCATACCGACATGCAACTTGAGGAACGTGTGGGCTATGTATTGGGTGCCATGAGTAAGTCTACGATACATCGTTCTTTTCCCCTCCAAACTCCAAGATAAGGTGTGTTGGCGGGTTTGCCAGCGATGACGATGGGTGCGTACCAGAGTCTGAGGCTGAGGCAGCTCTACTGACAGTTTACTGTGGTGGTTAAGATGCAAAACGAATCGAAATTGTATCTCAGAGTGATGTACACGCAGTTGCCTTTGCGGAGGAAAGTCAGGTCGTAGGAGGACATTCCAACGGTGATATTCGTCGATGGAAGATTTCGGACGGGCAGCAACAGGGTCCGACCATGCAAGCGAGTGGCCTTGTGGAGTCTGTTGCCGTTTCTCAGGATGGCCAGTGGTTGGTGTCCGGAGACCGCGGAAACAAGGTGATCGTCTGGAATGCCGTCACTCACAAAAAAGTGCGCGAGGTCACAGAATATACCGTCTGGATATTGGGGGTCGATATCTCGAGCGACGGTACTAAATTTGCCGCTGTGGACTGGTTCAATACCAAAATATTCAGCATTGCTTCCGGTACCCGTCTCCTGCCTCCCCTCTCACACCAACATGTTGCTGGTGTCAAGTTCTCCCCAGACGGCAGTCGATTTGCTACCTTCTCAGAGACTCAAGGTTTCCGCGTCTACAGTACGCACGATGGCGGTATCTTGTTCGACTCAGGTCAAAACGGCTCAACCGGTCCATGGTCGAGAAGTCGTTTGGCCTGGTCGTCTGACGGCCAGCTGTTGTTCGTCGCGAACAAAGGCAAAGTCATTTGTTTCGACTTTTCCAAGTTATTATCTTCGGAATGGTCGATCCATGAAAACCAATCTCTGTTATATGTGGCATCCAACGGCAGATTCATTGCGTGTGCCGCAGGGTCATCGGTTTCCCTATGGGATTGTGTGTCCCACAAGCACTTCGGTAGCATCATCACATACACCTCAGAGATCAGATGCATCGCTCTCTCACCAAGTGGGAGGTATCTTGCATGTGGAAATGGCCAGAATATTACAATTCACAATCTCAAGGATGCCCTTCCCCCTAAGTATTTCGACCGTAATGTAAGTGAACATCCACTCGTGATGCATGAAGCTCGCATTGCTAACAATCATTATGCTGTATAACGCTTTAATCCGTCAACAACTCCATGCTCCTCAGCTTCCGCTCGTACAAGTGAGTGATGAGACCCTCAAGTCATGGGTACAGGACGACCCGACCAACACCGAAATGCTACTTTCAGAGGAGATTGCGAGCGCTTCACGTCCTAGTCACTACCTGCTAGCAAGCCGCGCTCTTATAAGAGCGCGATTGAAATATTTGGCACTTGCGATTGAAGACGCGAAGGAGGCGAGTCTGCTTTCTCACTGGGCCACGTAGATTTTTGCTCACATGCACCTCAAGTCCCTTCGGGTTCACTCATCGCCTATTGGCTATATCGCAATGGCGGTAGTTCTACTTGGTCAAGGCGATCGAGAGGGTGCACTATGCGCATTCGACCTTGCCTTTCTTGATTGTGAGCCGCGCGAAAACAAATTTCTCTTACTTCTGAAGGTGTGCAACGTCATCTACTTCCTCCTCACAATTAATTCACGCCCCGTTCAGTCTATCCTTGTGTTCGAATCCGGAAATCAAGAAGAGGCGATAAGACGTGTTGAGTGCCTTGCTAGGAGCGCAAACAATGAGAGTGACGATGAAGTCCCCTATCTTTACACTCAAGCACGTGCTTTGCGTTATGCTGACATTTAGGTATCACCGCTGATACATTGCGCAGGTCCTTGGAGTTATGTACATGAGGACGGGAAATTACGGACATGCGATGCCATTGATCGGGTTTGCGACGGATCTAGCCCCAAAGAACAAACAATGTTCTCTGCTAGTGGCGATCACACTGGTAGGTCTTTTGCAGTCACTACCACTTCCTATTAATCTAACCCTCCATGAAGATATTTGGGTGGAGTTTCGGTGGACTGGACATCGCTGCTCAGCAGTGTCTATGTGAATCCCTCTATGCTGAAGAACGTACCGCCGAAGCCGTGGACATTCTCCTCAATATCATCAGGACATCAAACGAAGAGAGGCAGGGGAGCGAGGCAATTGCGAACTGGATCACGGGTCTGTCTTTTCGCTGCCAGTCTGGTTGACGTGCATATTCATGTCCGTCGTCAGATTTCACCGAAAAATGCACTACCACACTGGAGCACGTTGGCGATGAAGGCTTCCGGTCTGCAAAATATGACGAAACAATAAAACTGTCCTCGGCTGCATTGTCGCTCAGTTCTCCAAGTCCCACAGGTCTCCTTATCATGCGGAGCAAGGCTCGAGCAGCAAAAGGATTGTGGGAGGATGCACTGCAGGACGCGAACGAGGTATGCATAGTATCCTTCTTGTACGAGTCAGTTCCCTACAATTGTGATATAGGCAGTGAAAGCGGACCCCTCCAACCCTTGGGGCTATGAAGCCAGACACGAAGCACTTCATGGAGCGAAATGGTATGACGAAGCGATTGATGCTTTCAAGTCTATGCTGCAAGCGATCGAAAAGTCTCCTGACCCTGCAATCAGGCGTATGTATCTCCCGTATGAAGCTAATATTCCCAAATGACTGTTTCGCAGAACTGCGCAAGAACTACATTTCTCCTTCTGAAGCGATTGCGGCTATCCATCGTATCGTTCGCGAGATCCTCAAAAGTTGTCCCTTCGTCGTCATCGATGTCACTACTGGTCGCCTTTGCGATGGTCCTGAGCGGATGCGTATCTTTATGGCCGATGCAGCGTTCAAAGAGCTTGTTTCGTCCATGACTAAACAAGTAGATAACGAGCGGATCCTACGCTTGGTTACAAGATTTTTCGGATACGTCATGTTCTCGCACGTATGGCAGGGGAACGAGCCATTATTTCAGGATGTCAACGTTGAAAAATCCGTGTGGAACCTTCCCTACACGTCCCTCAATGAAAAGTTGCGCAATTTCTGCAAGGAGACGCGCAGACTTGGTTATAACTGGGCATGGTCGGATACGTGTTGTATCGACAAGTCCACGAACTCCATCCTCAATCAATCTCTTACATCAATGTATACATGGTATGCGAACTCGGCAGCCACGCTCGTATTCCTTGCCGGCGTAGCTCACCCATCCAAGCCCGGAGACCTTAGACGTAGTTTATGGATGACACGAGCATGGACTTTGCAAGAGCTTCTCGCACCAAAATTCGTCTTTTTCTATGACTCTGAATGGAAGCCATACCTTGGCGACGCTGTCGTGAACCACAAAGAATCTCCGGCGATTCTACAAGAACTAGTAGATGCTATTATGATTCCCCGCGGAACCATCGTCACGTTCTCCCCAGACGATCTCGGGGTGCGCGAGAAACTTCGTCTCGCTTCGACGCGCAATGCGATGATCGAGGAAGACGTCGCGTACTCTCTGATCGGGATATTCAAGTCCAATATTAGGCCTCAGTACGGCGAAGGAGCTAACGCTCTCGGACATCTCCTGGAAGAGATCGTGACCCGCTCCGGCGAGGTCTCCGTGCTTGCGTGGTCAGGAAAGTCATCGTCATACAACAGCTGTCTCCCAGCTTCCCTTTCCGTTTACAGTCAAACTCCTCACAACCTTCCGTCACTCGAAGGGGAAGAGATGGAGACCTGCATCACAAAGTTACGTGGCAAGTTGTCCCAGCAGGAAGCCCTGAGCGTCTATAATCAGATTAACCTTCTTCCACCCGCCCGTTTCGCGACCCAACGTCTACATCTTCCATGCGTCGTCTTCTCTGTCAGGCGCCTCCGAATACAGGCGCTACGTAGTGGCGACGAAAAGCTATATCGCGCCAAGGTATCAGGGCTTGGAAGAGTAGAGTTCAGGACGGCAGATGATCTCCCGCTGCACGAACCAAAGAAATTCGTCTTCGCGCATCCGTGGATTCATCGTATCCAGGGTCCGAGTGGTGAGGTTGTCGCAGAAGGTGACTCGCTGTCTGATACCGACTCTGACTCGGATTGGGATGGCGACGCTAGATCTGACGAAGTTGTGGCTTTACATACTGTCTCCATGCCTCAGGTTGACGACTATACCCGGGCGCTACAGATGATTGCTCGCCTCGGGCAGCCGTTCAACGCGCTACTTCTCGCACAGCAAATGCATGGAGAGTACAAGAGAGTTGCTGCAGAGAACGAGATTGTCATCTCTGGACTCGGAACCGACATCACCTCCAAGCACATTCAGGTACAAGTGTTGGAAATCATTTGACGTATGTTTAGACTCGGCTGCTGGTATTTAAAGTTGGTCTGTCTTTCTTCTCCTATTGGTCACTTTTTTCTGTTCGTATTTTTCATGCTGTCCTCGTTGGTTTGCTTGTTACATGGCTTGTGAGCAAGCTAGTATTAGTACAGGGGTGTTCACCCTCTCCGTAACTTCTCGTTCCCTGACAACCTGGGCTCCGTGGCTTTTGCTATCCACAAGACCTTCAAACTGAGGTTATCCAAGAACTC
Source organism: Pisolithus orientalis (assembly GCF_024613125.1). Taxonomy (NCBI): domain Eukaryota; kingdom Fungi; phylum Basidiomycota; class Agaricomycetes; order Boletales; family Pisolithaceae; genus Pisolithus; species Pisolithus orientalis. The sequence goes on along the minus strand of NW_026261082.1, from coordinate 13,517 downwards.
TTCTATAGAAAGCTCTTTGCGATTTGGTAGAGCTTTTCACGTTGCTCATTATCTTGTTCCTTCACCGATTGGCTCGCATGAACTACCCTTCGAGTGAGTTATTTTCTGCCAGTTTCTCGACTATTAGACAGATTTTCGCTTCATGCTTTCCGTAGAGATTTCGAAGGGACGCACCTCGAGCACTATATACCAACATCCCAGCAAACTACGCTCGAGTATCTTATCGATAAACTCAACATTCGGGTTTCTACACAGGTTCCCACGTAGCTCAGAACCCTATTTCGGATGCCGATATTTTACAGGGAAAGGTTAATAGAGGTACAGCCAACGTTGATGAGACCGTTCTGCAGATTATGTAAGATCGACCATCAGCCATACACGGAAACTGGTCGGACAATGGTAGGACTTACGAATGAGTCGCCTGTGCAGCATGCGGCCTGCGACGTGCAACTAGCACCCGAACCCACGCCGAGTGCGGTGATGGGACTACAGCTGAGGCCAACTTGGCCGGTTATACTACCAAGGCTCAGGCCCAGGAGCCCCAGGAGGCTGGTTACCCCGGACGAGTTGGCCTGAGGAATGCCACCTTAGTCAAGGGCCTCGCGGCCGCTTTTGCTTGTAGTCAACTTACATCTTGCACACTGTTGCAGCAATAGGTGGTGCCGCCGTTGCACTGGCTTTGGCGAACGTCGAGGGGAGTGGCTGCTGCCAGGACGGCGAAGGAGGCGGTGATGGCTGCTGCAAGGCGGGGGAACCTTGTCTTTTCTGTAGACTCTGGCCGACACTTGGCGGTTTTTATATCTTTCAAGTCCTTTAATCTATTCCGCCGCCCCCTGGTATCCATCTTGACCTGTCTTTGCCATTGCCTCCAACAGATACATAATTTACTGGCACTCGGCAGGGCAAATGGAGTCACGAGATAGTAAGTTTCTGATCCCGCGAAAATGTCCACGGCCAAGGGCTCCAGTCGCCGTTCACGACAAATGACCCTTTCCTACGTAAGATGACTGGCTCCTGGGGAGACCCCACGGGTTGATATTTTTCCAATTTTTGCAGGAAATGAAGGTCAATTATGTCTCGGCGACAAGAGCTAGCGACGGCCTCGGAGAGACAAGATTCGAGACACTGTCTCCGCGCACCGTTCGCCCGCCGCCGACAAATGATGTGCTCGAATACTAACTTGAAAAGTGGGTAAACCATCTCCGTTCTGCCATATGGTTAGCCTGGACTCCTTACGCGCTGTGCAGCTGCGGTGGAGAATTGCAGACGAAGGTCGTAAGGCTGCAGTTATTGACACTGGCGGATATGAGGTTTTTCCTTTTGTGAGCGTCCCGATAGACCATAGACTCCCTGGAAGGTTCTCTGTAGCGAAGTTGAAAAACCGATATCCCTGTTCAGCTGTTAGAGTTCCTCAGGGTTGGAGTGTTCATGGATCACTCTCTCATTCCCGTCCTCTTTGTGTTGCCATCCTAGCTAGATCATACCAAGGAGTCTGATGGGATGCTTGCGCCGTCTGGAAAGTCCTCAAATGTTTGGAACGCATCTCTACTAAAGATTGATATGCCAAGTGTCATGGCAGGCCCCTTGTAAGTGAATTGTATCTTGAAGCCTTGCTTTTCAAGAAGACACTAACGGTCGGCAACAAAGTTGGTTCATGGGCGCGGACGCGCTTCGGGGCAACGGGATCACGCTCAAATTACTATATCTAGTGCGCGACAAGTCGTTCGCACCTGCCGACGAGTCATTGCGCAAAGTCCGCACGTCACGCCTACTACTGTTCGTTGGAATCCAGCTTGTCGGATTTGATGCAGCGTTTGCTATTACGCAGACAGTCGATGAGTTGTGCACTCTTTTTTTGCCATTACATTCAGGTGTGGCCTTTGGAGCCGACATTACTGACATGTTTGTTTGTCAGCGGCAATTGCATTCCCTCTTGTTATTCTCCTTCTAGCTCCTGTCAGAACATTGCTTATCCCTCGACTCCCATTCACTCCGGAAGAATTATCTGTCCTTGACGGTCCTACGGCTTCCCCTTTTGTGAGTGTCGAGCACTCGAATAAATCTAGGTCCACCTGCTGATGTACTATATAGACCATCGAGTCTGTCGGAAGTTCCCTGTAGTCGAAGCGATTCGCTGCTCACCATCTAGAGCTCTTCAGTATCTGGAGGGAATTTGTACATCATTTTCTCGCTCCCGTTTTGTTTATGTTCCTATCTCAGCTAGTCGTAGAAATTGGAGACTACTTATGCAGAAATGTACGCCATATCGCACCTCCGATACGAGGAGATACCTTTGCAAGGACTAGTACAGCAGTCGTGCTTTGTTGATCCTTGTTCAAATTCACGGAAGGCGAAGTGCAAGAACGCTGTAAGCCTGTAAAGTACAACTAAAGGTGGACGATTTCGTTGCCGTCGGTTTTCTTACTTTTGTACGACTTCGTCCTGGTAAGGTGAGCTTACTATGGTCATCATCGTCCTAGGATAATACGTAGTCATATCCCGGGCCATCATCAGGTGAAGCCAGACGGCGACGACAATTCTCGTGGTCCCTCGCAAGCCGTAGGACACTCACCAGCTGCCGTGGCGGGTCCACCGTTAGGAAGACATTTCGTCGCCCGGTGATCTCCCTACTTAAACTGAACAACATACACCACGACGTCGGGAGTGCATGATGAATACCTCTGCGAGTAAAGGAACGGGGAGTCCTCGACTTGTGAAGTGTATTCAACCGAGTCGGAATGGGCATACACCCTGAATCTGGATTAGATAGCCTGAAAAGCCAAGACTTACAAGCGATGAAGAGGAATGTTACTTCGCGTGATCCGCTCGCATCGAACTGCGAGGTGTCGAAGCACTCGAACTGATGCGCGCATAAGTGTATGGGAATGTTTGTAGATGACGATATGACCGTCTGTCATATCATATTCTGCCTCTCCCATCTCGTTGGGGTGATGCACGCGTTGATGAGCCTGGTGATGGACAGTGAATAGGTGCGACCCACATGTGTCTTATCATTGCGTGAGGCTTTGGTGTTGTTGGCAGGATTCGATCCTACAAAGAAGATTTGAGGATATCGGCGAGCGTGGAACCCAAAGACAGTGTTAGGACTGGGTGCGTGGTAGAGGGCATTGATACACGCGCTGGATAGTTTTCTGGGATTGGATGATTGTGGACATCTCAATACGTCACCACATCTTCCTTCGACACGTTTCCACCAGCTCTTACCCTTATATGCATCACCTCACGCAGTCGAAAGCACCGGATCTTGTAGAGCTCAGACCTGCACCGCCAAATCGTCATCGATTTCTTGATCATGAAGAACACGATGCGACTCTGATGGTGTGAACTGACTCAGATCGAGATGTAGCTTGAGGAACGTGTGAGCTATATATTGAGTGCCGTGAGTAAGTCTATGATGCATCGTTCTTTCCCTCCCTAAATCCAAGACAAGCTTTGTTGGTGGGTTTGCCAGTGATGACGACGGGTGCGTACCAGCAGTGAGAGAGGTTGAGGCATCCCTACTAACATTTCGCTGTGGCGGTTAAGATGAGAAACAGATCGAAATTACATCCCAGAGTGATGTATGGGCAATCAACTTTGCGGACGACAGTCATGTCGTAGGAGGATATGCCAACGGTGAAATTCGTCGATGGAAGATTGAAGACGGACAGCAACAGGGTCCAACCATGCAAGCGGGCAGCAGTGTTGTCGACTCTGTTGCCGTTTCCAAGGATGGCCAGTGGTTGGTGTCTGGAGACCGCGGAGGCAATGCGATCGTCTGGAATGCGGTCACTCATGAAAAAGTGCACGAGCTCACCAAACACAGCAACTGGGTATCGGGGATCGACGTCTCGAGCGACAGTACTAAAATCGCCTCCGGGGACTATGGCAACGCCCGGATATTCAGTATCGCTTCCAGTATCCAACTCCTTCCAGTCCTCCCACACACACGGGCCTTTGGTGTCAAGTTCTCCCCAGATGGCAGTCAATTTGCTACCGCCTCGGACTCTCACGGCTTCCGTGTTTACAGTACCCACAATGGCAGTATCTTGTTCGATTCAGATACTAAGGGTTCAGTCGGTTCATGGTCGCGCATTCCGTTGGCTTGGTCCTCTGATGGCAAGCAGCTGTTCGTCGCGAACACAGGCAAGATCATTTGTTTCGACGTTTCCAAATCTTCGTTCTCGGAGTGGTCGATCCATGAAAACAAACCTGAGGTATCTATAGCATCCAATGGTAGATTTATTGCATGTGCTGCAGGCACATCAGTTTCACTATGGGATTGTGTGTCCCACAAGCAGATCAGTAGCATTATTACATGCACCTTACAGATCAGATCCGTTGCTCTCTCACCGGGCGGGGGGTTTCTCGCATGTGGAAATGGCAAGAACATCACAATTCACAATCTCAGAGATGTCCTTTCCCCTGAGTATTTCAACCATGGTGTAAGTGTACTACGTCCCCTCATTAAACTCGCGTCACCAACAATCATTATGTTGCATAATGCTTCAATCCGTCAACAGCTCCATGTTTCCCAGCTTCCGCTCGTACAAGTGAGCGATGAAACCCTCAAGTCGTGGACACAGGACGACCCGACACACACCGAAATGCTACTTTCAGCGGAGATCGTGGGTCTTTCAAATCCTAGCCACTACTTGCTGGCAAATCGTGCTCTTATAAGAGCACGTTTGAAATATTTGGCACTTGCGGTTAACGATGTCAAGGAGGCGAGTCTACCTTTTCACTATTCCACGTACATTTTTGTTCATATGCACCTCAAGTCCCTCCGGGTGCAGTCATCACCTATTGGCCATGTCGCGATGGCAGTCGCTCTACTCGGCCAGGGCGACAGAGAGGGTGCACTATGCACATTTGACCTTGCCTTTCATGATTGTGAACTGCATGACAATAGATTTCTTTTACTGCTGAAGGTGCGCGAGGTGGTCTAGATCGTTCTCGCAATTAATCTACGTTCCAATCAGTTTATCCTTGTGTTCGAGTCCGGAAATCAAGAAGAGGCGATAATGCGCGTAGAGTACCTTGCTACGAGGGCACACAAGGACAACGATGATGACGCCACCTATCTTTACACGCAGGTACGTGTTTCGCGTGTGATGCAGACATGTAAATATCACCACTGATGCATTGTGTAGGTCCTTGGAGTTATGTATATGAAAATGGGAAATTACGGACGTGCGATACCTTTGATAGAGCGTGCAAAGAACTTAGCCCCAAAGCGTGAACAATGTCCTCCGCTAGTGACCATATCGCTCGTAGGTCTTCTGTTATTATTACCGCTACCTATTGATGTGGCCCTTGATAAAGATATTTGGGTGGAGTTTCAATGGACTGGACATTGTTGCTCAGCAACGTCTGTGTGAAACCCTCTATGCTGAAGGACGTACAGCCGAAGCCGTCGAGATCCTCCTCAACATCATCAGGACATCAGACGAGGAAGTCCAGGGTAGCAAGGCGACTTCAGATTGGATTGCAGGTATTTCTTGTAGCCCTAGTCTGGTCGACGTGTATGTTCATTTCTGTTATTAGATTTCACCAAAAAATGTATTGCGACGCTTGAGCATGTTGGAAATGAAGCCTTTGGATCTGTTAAAGATGACGATATAATAACACAGTATTCTTCTGTGTTGTCTCTCAGCTTACCAAGTCCCGCCGGTCTGTTTATCACGCGGAGCAGAGCTCGAGCTGCAAAAGGGTTGTGGGAAGATGCGCTACGGGATGCAAACGAGGTGTGCTTGGTATACTTTCTTGTTCGAGTCAGTTCCCTACAATAGCCTATAGGCAGTGAAAGTGGACCCTTCCAGCCCTTGGGGCTATGAGTCCAAGCACGTCGCGCTTCATGGAGCGAAATGGTATGACGAAGCGATCGATGCTTTCGGGTCTATGCTGCAAATGATCGAGCAGTCCCGTGACCCTGCAATCAGGGGTATGAATATCCTCTTTGAATCTAATACATGCAAGTAACGGTTACACAGAATTACGCAAGAACTACATCTCTCCTTCCGAAACGATTGGAGCTATTGATCCTGCCGTTCGTGGGATCCTAAAAAACTGTCCCCTCATCGTCATTGATGTCAACACCGGTTCCCATTGTGACGGTCCCGAGCAGATCCGTATCTTCAAGGCTAGCCCGACATTCAAAGAGCTTGTTTCATCTATGACGAAAGAAGTGGACAACGAACGGATCCTACGAGTGGTTGCAAGGTTTTTCGGATACGTCATGTTCTCTCACACGTGGCAGGGGAATGAACCGTCGTTCCAGGATGTCAACATGGTCAAATCTGTTTGGAAACTCCCTGACATGCCCCTGAATGAGAAGTTGCGCAATTTCTGCAAGGAGGCGCGTAGACTTGGCTACAATTGGGCATGGTCAGATACGTGCTGTATCGACAAGTCCGCAAGCTCCACCGTGAATCGATCTCTAACATCTATGTATGCATGGTATGCGAATTCGGCAGCCACGCTCGTATTCCTTGCCGGCGTAGCGCATCCGTCCAAACCAGGAGACCTTAGGCGTAGTTTATGGATGACACGAGCATGGACTTTGCAAGAGCTTCTCGCACCGAAACTCGTTTGTTTCTATGACTCTGAATGGAAACCATACCTTGGCGACGCTGCCGCAAACCACAAAGAATCTCCGGCGATTCTACAAGAACTAGTAGATGCTGTCAAGATTCCCCATGGAACCGTCGTCACGTTCTCTCCAGACGATCTCGGGGTGCGCGAGAAACTTCGTCTCGCTTCGACGCGCAATGCGATGATCGAGGAAGACGTCGCGTACTCTCTCGTCGGGATATTCAAGTCTAATATTAGGCCTCAGTACGGCGAAGGAGCTAACGCTCTCGGACATCTCCTGGAAGAGATCGTGACCCGCTCTGGCGAGGTCTCGGTGCTTGCGTGGTCAGGAAAGTCATCGTCATACAACAGTTGTCTTCCGGTTTCTGTTTCCGTTTACAGCCAAACTCCTCACAACTTTCCGTCACTCGAAGGGGAAGAGATGGAAACCCGTATCGCGAAGTTACGTAGCAAGTTGTCCCAACAGGAAGCCCTTAGCGTCTATAATCAGATCAACCTTCTTCCATCCGCCCGTTTTGTGGCCCAACATCTACATCTTCCATGCATCGTCTTCTCTGTCAGAAGCCTCCGTATACAGGAGCTACGTAGTGGCAATGAAAAGCTGTATCGTGCCAGAGTATCAGGGCTTGGAAGAGTGGAGTTTAGGACGGCAGACGATCTCCCGCTGCACGAACCAAAGAAATTCGTCTTCGCGCATCCGTGGATTCATCATATCCAGGGTCCGAGTGGTGGGGTTGTCGGGGGAGGTGACTTACGGTCCGATACTGACTCTGACTCGGAATGGGATGGCGACGCTAGATCTGACGAAGTTGTGGCTTTACATACTGTCTCCATGCCTCAGATTGACGACTATACCCGGGCGCTACAGATGATTGCTCGCCTCGGGCAGCCGTTCAACGCGCTACTTCTCGCACAGCAAATGCATGGAGGGTACAAGAGGGTCGCTGCAGAGAACGAGATTGTCATCTCTGGACTCGGAACCGACATCACCTCCAAGCACATTCAGGTACAAGTGTTGGAAATCGTTTGACGTATGTTTAGACTCGGCTGCTGGTATTTAAAGTTGGTCTTTCTTTCTTCTCCTATCGGTCATTTTTTTCTGTTCGTATTTTTCATGCTGTCCTCGTTGGTTTGCTTGTTACATGGCTTGTGAACAAGCTAGTATTAGCACAGGGGTGTTCACCCTCTTCGTAACTTCTTGTTCCCTAACAGCCTGGCCTTCGTGGCTTTTGCTATCCACAAACCTTCAAACTGAGGTTTTCTAAGAACTCTTCTATAGAAAGCTCTTTGCGATTTGGTAGAGCTTTTCATATTGCTCATTGCCCTGTTCCTTCACCGATTGGTTCGTATGAACGACCCTTCGAGTGAGTTATTTTCTGCCAGTTTCTCGACTATTAGACAGATTTTTGCTTCATGCTTTCCGTAGAGATTTCGAAGGGACGCACCTCGAGCACTATATACCAACATCCCAGCAAACTACGCTCGAGTATCTTATCGATAAAATCAACATTCGGGTTTCTACACAGGTTCCCACGTAGCTCAGAACCCTATTTCGGATGCCGATATTTTACAGGGAAAGGTTAATAGAGGTACAGCCAACGTTGATGAGACCGTTCTGCAGATTATGTAAGATCGACCATCAGCCATACACGGAAACTGGTCGGACAATGGTAGGACTTACGAATGAGTCGCCCGTGCAGCATGCGGCCTGCGACGTGCAACTAGCACCCGAACCCACGCCGAGCGCGGTGATGGGACTACAGTTGGGGCCGACTTGGCCAGTTATACTTAGTGTAGATGCCGGTTACCTCCGGTAGCAAACGTCCATCCGAGCGACAAGCCTGAAGCACTGCCACCCTGCCTTTCTGCATCAGACGAACACCCCCCAACAGACCGTCGCTGCTCCCACTCCAGCTCCTCGCCCAATTGTCATTCCTTTCGATTCACTCGTCGTTCCTTTTATTCCTACAATAACCCAATGCATCAACACCTAGGCCTCCAACTAAACCCTTCGAGCAGTGCACCATCTTCTACTACAGTGTCCGGAACTGATGCAGTAGCGCCCCATCAGACCCTTCAGCCGTCGCAGCCAGGGCACCCGCAGATCAGACAAACCACCAGGAATCAGTCCCAAGCACCACCCCCTCCGCCGCTCATCCAACAACCAACCCAATCTGAGTCATTGGACTCAGTGACAACTCAGCCCCACGCAGCGCAGGCTGCACAGCCACAAGTCCAGCTGACTGCACCAGCGCAGTCAACCAGCCAAGCCAATATCCCCAACCCACCGGCTGATCACACGACAACAAACCTGGACCCCCCAACACCAGCAACATACGAAGCCATTATAGCAACCTTAATGGATCAGCTCAACAACCGACGCGACCAGGAGCAGCCCACTCCCCCAGGCAACCATAACGCTGGAACTCAGACACCATTAGTGGCCGATGCAATGACCCTAGAGTGAATTCACGAAGCTGCCACCTCCCGCAAGGAGGATGCCAAACGAATTGTCCTCCCACCAATTCGACCGGGCCTCAAAGTCAGCCCTTTAAGCCTTCGTAAGTCTTGACCTTGTTCCCACGCTATTCGTAAACAATGGATTGGTTATCACCTTCGTGCCACCACACCGTTTAACCGTCACCGTACACTGTAACCGTTTTCTGCTCACCGTAATACTGTTTCCACTGTACTGCCACTTTGCTACACTGCCACGACCTTGCCCATTGTTACCTCTGAACCTACCGAGCACAGTCTGACTGGCGCTCCACAGCAATCTCGTCTAGAGTTGAAGAAGCATTCAAAATGTACCGTTATGTACCATACTCCCTCTTAACCCTTTCAGCCCGTGCCAAAGTGAACATGAAAGGCGAGGACGCAGCTTATATCCTCACACCGGAGGGCTTTGCAACAAAGTCACTCGATCGGGCGAATGAACTGTCCATATCTGCTGCAGATTGGATAAATGCTGCACACACTGCAGAAGAGCATACTCGCTTCCACCATGGGGAAGAATGTGCCAATGCCCTGGCATCCCACCACCAAGTGGTCACCGGTATCAGTGCATCACACAGCTGGCTAGTGGCCATGCACTATGATATACAACAGTGCGAGATTGCACATGCAAACCCAGAGCATGACCTCACAGGCCTTGACATGGCGGCCTTAACCATTGCAAACAACCGTGCACTCCTCGCTGCACAGAGCTTGACTATAGCCACCACCACCAAGCGCGCAGCACCGAATGACCTTCCTTCCTTCCCCCGTAAAAGGCCAGTGCATCCCAACAACAATCATGGTTGTTGCTTTCGCTGTGGCCACTCAGGGCACTTACCATCCAGCTGCACAGCCTCATCCACTGCAGCAGGCAAACCAGTTGCAACCCTCGCATCAAATGGAAAGAGCAAACATACCCTTATTGCGCCTGATGGCCGTCACTTCTGCTTCAACTGGGCTGCACACTCCTCCTGCTCATTTGGCCCTGAATGTTGAAATGTGCACAGCTGTTCAGTCTGTGGCGAGTCATCCCATGGAGCTGCATCCTGCCGCCCCAGAATCTGATCCATGCTGCATCACAACTCCTCTGATACCCGACCACATTGAGAATTTACTATGTAAATACGATATCCTAAGTGACTGGTCCCATATCCTTTCTGGCCTACAGACAGGCTTTGATGTTGGTATTCATGGACCCCCTGCACATACCCGTATATTTTGACAACCACAGCTCAGCATTATCCCACCCCACTATAATTGAAGCATACATTACTTCAGAGCAGAGAGCTGGCCGCTACTCATGAGGCTTCTTGCCCCTCGAGCTCGAAGCTCTAATTGGCCCTTTTCACACCTCACCTCTAGGCGTAGTGCCAAAGCTGAACTCAGACAAATTCCGCATAATCCAGGACCTGTCATTTCCCAGAGACGATCCATCGATGTCATCCACCAATTCTGGTATCAATGCAAACCTTTTCCAACGGCTTGGGGAACCTTCGAAGAGACAGCTGCATTGGTCCTTTCTCTACCACCGGGCTCCTTAGCAGCCACCTTTGACATAGAATCAGCTTACCGCATTGTCCCGGTCTGCCCATCACAACAAGCAGCTCTGTGCATAGCATGGCAAGGTCTCGTGTATGTAGACAGAGCGCTAATGTTCGGCCTATCATCCAGTGCCGGAGTATTTGGCTCGGTTGCGGACATGCTAGTTGCAATCTGCAACGAAGCTGGCTTTTGCCTAATAAAAAAATGGGTCGACGATTTCATAGTTTTCCGCACACCAGACCAGACCTGGACAGAACGCGACTTCATAAACCTAACATCAGCTGCCGGCATGCCATGGAGCGAACAAAAGACTCGCCCACTAGCCTCATGCCAGCAGTATATTGGTTTCGACTGGGATCTCGAAACAAAGACTGTAGCTCTACCATCAGAAAAATGGACACATGTCTCATCCAACTACTGGAGAGCTGGCTAGCCCCAGGCTCTCAGCACACTCAGAAAGAGACCAGAGAGCCTCCACATGGAAAACTTGTCCATGCATCCTGCATCTTCCCACTAATCCTGCCCTTTCCTGCATTCACTATCCATCTTCGCAACATCCTTCCGCTCACAGCGTGCTCGACGAGCATCTCCACACTATGTGTGGAGCGATCTACCATGGATACATACCTTATTAACCCGATCAAAGAGCGAGATATCTCTGAGTCATACAGACCCAATAGACATCGACTGGTGGGGCGACTGCAAGCTCCTCCTTTGGAATTGGAATTACAATAGGAATCCTACTGGGCCATATGGAAATGGAAGCCAGGATTCCAGGTCGGTCCAGGACCAGGCCTTCAACATAGGATGGGCCGAAGCAGTCTCCAGTAGAGCTAGGCCTTTTAATGGCTATACACATTGGCCTACCTGCACTTTCACATCACCAGCAATATACTAGTTCACTCCGACAACTTAGGAGTAGTGATGGTTACCAACAAGGGACACTCCCGCAGCCATCAGATCAACTGAAGTCCTCTGCTGCTTGTACCTTCTCCAAGCTGACTTAGATGTAGCAGTGCAGGCAATCCATGTTCCCAGTCAGGGACAACATTGCCGATGCATTATCCCAGTGGCGACAGTCAAGGGTTTCCTCACTGGCTTCCCAGCAGCCTCAACCCAAGTCTATCCCCCAATCCCCCCCTACCTAGCCAACATGTTAGAATATTTATAGGAATGATGCTATCTCCTACCACAAACACCTCTGCACTGCAGCTAAATCCATCCCCACTTCGTCTGGAATGTAGAGCTGCAGAATGACTATTCCTGTGGAGAGGCATCAACACTCCCCCCTCTGCCACCATAGCCAATCCAATAATCCAGCAAATAGCAGCCACTGCATCCCATGCCTCCCTACGTGATGCTGCAGCATATGGATCAGGCATCCGCAAATTCCACATTTTCTGTGACATTTTCTCCATCCCCGAAGCTGAGCGCCTCCCAGCATCCTTCTCACTACTACACTCCTTTGCCATATGGGCAGCTTCAGACCCCACATCACCTGAATTGGGAATTTCGGGCACCTCTGTGCCATTTGAACCTGTAGCACCATCTGTTGCTCAGTAAGTACCTATCAGCAGTCCAAGCATGGCACATTGCACAAGGATGGCCTGCTCCACTTGATGACTCCCACCTCGAGCACATCAATTGGTCTCTCCATGTGGCCTCGAGAACCTCGGAGTGTGTTGCCATCACCCTCCTCTGTCCCCCTATCACAATTGCTATGCTATCAGCCCTGAAAGCCTCACTAACCCTATCAGACCCATTTGATGCCTGCATCTGGGCAATGTCGACATGTGCCTTCTTTGGGATGATGCATTTTGGTGAAGTGTCTGTAGTATCACATGTGCAGCCTTCAATCCAAGCCATCATCTCACAAGAGGCAATGCCTTCTTCGGGACAGACCTCAGAGGCTCCCCCTATGCCCAGTTTAGACCTACCCACAGCCAAAACAGCCAAACCTGGAGAATCACAGTCAGTTTTCCTGAATGAACAGGGTAGTCTCTGCCCTCTGGTAGCCCTTCGTAACATGGCCATGGTTACACCAAGCATCAGCCTCAGACCCACTATTCTCATGGAGGGACTCCTCAGGTCTTCCTCGTCCTATGGTCAAATCCCATGCCATGGAGTGCATCAACAGCATCCTATCAGCGTGGGGATGGGGGAACCACTTTGGCCACTCCTTTCGTATCGGCAGAGCCTCCTTCTTCCTTGCCAAGAAAGTAAACCCAGAAATCATTCGCATTGCCGGACAGTGGAAATCACTAGCCTATCAAGTATATATACGAGCCTTTGAGCAAATTGCAGTCCCAGCACCTAGCTAATGCTGTATCCGAAAACTGAGGCCTCCACTCTCGGGGTTGGGCATTTGGCAGGCACACAGCCGCAGGGTTCCGGCCTATGGGTGAGCAGCTCCGCCTGCCTCGCCTCCGCTGAGCTAATGCTCGGCCCAGCCCAACCACTGACAGGACAGATCCTAGCGAAATGTGTGAGACGAGGATGGAACCAAGGCTCAGGCCTCAGGCCCAGGAGCCCCAGGAGGCTGGTCACCCCGGACGAGCTGGCCTGAAGAATGCCACCTTAGTCAAGGACCCTCGCGGCCGCTTTTGCTTGTAGTCAACTTACATCTTGCACACTGTTGCAGCAATAGGTGGTGCCGCCGTTGCACTGGCTTTGGCGAATGTCGAGGGGCGTGGCTGCTGCCAGGACAGCGAAGGAGGCGGTGATGACTGCTGCGAGGCGGGGGAACATTGCAAAGTATTGTGAGTTGTGAGTAGAGAAGGAGTCCTTGTCTTTTCTGTAGGTTCTGGCCGACACCTGGTGGTTTTTATACCTTTCAAATAACCCCCTAGTCCTTTAATCCGTTCCACAGCCCCCTGGTATCCATC
>NW_026261081.1:0-23328 GCF_024613125.1 Pisolithus orientalis | reverse complement strand
CCTATTCTATTCCTATTCCTATTACCTACACTACCCTATTCCTATTCCTATTCCTATTCCCATCCATACCAACTACTCCACCTACCTATCACACACTACCCTACTTACAACACCTACTCTACCCTATTCCTAATCCTACTACCAACTTTTCTTTTTTCCATCTACTCCATACTCTATTCTCCTATTACCAACTACCCTACATCACTTACACTACTACTACTACTCTCCCAATCCTACACTATCCTATCATTCCTACCAACTACACAACCTACACTACTACTATCAATCACTACCAACACTACCCTACTTACCCTACTTACAACACCTCCCATTTCCCCCTACACTACCCTATTCCTACTACCAACTCTACCAACCACACAACACATTTCCAACTACACTACTCTCTTATTCTCAACTACCCTACCAATCCTACCTACACCACCACCACCACCACTACTACTACTCTTTTCCTCCCACATTATCACTTCCTTATTACCAACTACACTACCATTACTATCACTACTACTTACATTCTCACACACTACCCTATTCCTATTACCTACAACACCACTACTACCTCTCTTTTCTTCACTCCCTACTCTATTCCTATTCCTACTACCAACTTTTCTTTTTTCCATCTACACCACATTCTTATTTCCATTACCACCACTACTCCTATTACCAACTACCCTACTTTCTCTACCACAATTTTCTTCCCACCCTACACTACCTACACTACTTACACTACTACCTCAATTTTCTTCCCACACTACACTACCATTACCCCCACCACCACTCATTACCAACCACACTACCCTATTCCTATTACCACTACCATTACTACCACTCCTACTGCCACCACCACTACCACTACTTACACTACTACTACTACTACTACTCAAATCATCCCACACTACCCTATTCCTACCAACTACACTACCATTACTATTACTCTTAATACCACCACCACCACCACTACTACCACCAATTTCATCCCACACTACACTATTATTCCTATTACCAACTAATCTACCCTCACTACCATTATTCTCACTCGGGGGGGTGTCCACGGGGTTATTTCCACATTATTTACCGGGGTTTTCACGGGGGTTATCTCCACGTTATTTACCAGGGTTTTCACAGGGGTTATCTCCATGTTATTTACTGGGGTTTTAATGGTGGTTATCTCCAGCTTTTTTACTGCCATTTTCATCCCAGTTCACTTGCCATTACTTTCCCTACTTCTCAAACCAACTCACTAATCTCTAATCTCTACTCATCATACAAACTACTAGTCTGTCTTACCACTCCACATAACCAACCAGTCCCTTATTTTTGCTAGTCATATTCAAGTCGGTTGCTAGTCAGTCAGTAGTTACTACTACATCCCTTCGTAGCTAGTCCACTTTTTTTGCTAATCAACTCACTACTCATCTTCAATCCAAATAACCAACCAGTCCCTCATTTTCTTCTCATCCAGTCAGTAGTGGTCACTCATCACTTGCCAGTATCATCTCTTTCACCAGTCCAGATAACCAACTGGTCCCTTATTTTCTATACTCATACTTGCCATCTGTAGTCTGTCCATGTCTCTTACCAGTCCACAGTCCATACTCAGTCATTGCCAGTTAGTGGTCATGCTTAGTCACTGGTCTGTCTTTCCTTTTTCTGCTTCCAGCTTGCTAGTAGCTGTTCCATTGCTGTTCCAGATAACCAACCGGTCACTTATTTTTTCCTAGTCATATTCAACTCAGTCAGTAGGTGGTCATCAGTACTCTACTTCTTCACTAATCAACTTACTACTCATCCTCAATCCAAATAAGCAACCGGTCGCCTATTTGTTTTTGCTATTTGGTAGTCGGTCATTGGTAGTCAGTGGTCATTGCTAACTCCACTTTTTTTTGCTAATTACTTGCTAGTCATCTTGTCTCCAGATAAGCAACCAGTCGCTTATTTTTTGCATTCTTAGTGGCTGTGCTGCTTCCCTTCACCAACTTTCTGGTCCCTGTGTATTTATTTCCTTATATGGTGGTTGCATTCAGTGGCTGTGTAGGTTGCATTCAGTGGCTGTGAGGTTTCATTCAGTGGCTGTGTAGGGGCATTTGCATTCAGTGGCTGTGTAGGTTGCATTCAGTGGCTGTGAGGTTTCATTCAGTGGCTGTGTAGGGGCATTTGCATTCAGTGGCTGTGTAGGTACATGCATGATACCTACACTCTTTGCTAGATGCATGCACCAACACTACACTCTTTCCTAGATGCATGCACGCATTCCTAGATGCATGCACCCTTTCCTAGATGCATGCACTGATGCTACACTCTTCACTAGATGCATGCACACATTCCTAGATGCATGCACCAATGCTACACTCTTCTCTAGATGCATGTGCACTTTCCTAGATGCATGCACTGATGCTACACTCTTCACTAGATGCATGCACACATTCCTAGATGCATGCACCAATGCTACACTCTTCTCTAGATGCATGTGCACTTTCCTAGATGCATGCACTGATGCTACACTCTTCACTAGATGCATGCACACATTCCTAGATGCATGCACCAATGCTACACTCTTCTCTAGATGCATGTGCACTTTCCTAGATGCATGCTCCCTTTCCTAGATGCATGCATGCATTCCTAGATGCATGCACGCTTTCCTAGATGCATGCACGCTTTCCTAGATGCATGCACGCATTCCTAGATGCATGCACGGATGCATGCACGCTTTCCTAGATGCATGTGCACTTTCCTAGATGCATGCACCCTTTCCTAGATGCATGCGGACCCTGGGGCAGGGTCCGGAAAGCATATTATTAGGGTTTTCACAGGGGTTATCTCCGGGTTATTTACTGGGGTTTTAATGGTGGTTATCTCCAGCTTTTTTACTGCCATTTTCATCCCAGCTCACTTGCCATTACTTCCCCTGCTCCTGTCACCAACTCACCAATCTCTAATCTCTACTCATCATACAAAGCACTAGTCTGTCTTACCACTCCACATAACCAACCCCTCCCTTATTTTCTCTACCCATACCCATCAGCTGCCTCATCATGCTAATCACTCCCTCCCTCAGTAGTGCAGTCAGCCCTATTTCAGATAAGCAACCGGTCGCTTATTTTTTCTAGTACCTGTCAACATCCAGTCCTCCACATCATACCATGTCTTCTTCATACTTTCCTATTTACATTTCCCTCTCCTGTTCATCCAGTTCCCCATGTATCATTGATGTGGTGCCAATCATCATCTGCAAGCACATCACAGTCCTGTGATGCATGTCCTGGCTGCCTTTTATGACACCAACAACACACTCTCTGTGGACAATTCATCTCAATGTGTCCCATCTTCTCGCATTTGAAGCACATCTTGTCTGGTGCAGGTGCCTTGCATTCTTTCCCCAAATGTCCTAGTTCCCCACAATTGTAGCAGATTCCCTGATACACTTTCCTTGCCTTCAATTCTGGCTTCGGCATTTCCCCTGGGTGCACCATGCCCCCAAATCTTGCATGTGTCAAGGGCATGTCATACAATGCCACCCACTTGTGCTGTTCAATCTCATCAGTGTCCTGTCCATCGGTCTCCATTCATCTCACCTGTGCCTTCTTGGTCATAGCCTGTACCATTCTGGCTTCTGTCAGAATCCACAAATACATATGATCCAGTACCCACCACCTCCTCATGACATCCCCCATCATCAAAACCCTGTGGCAATGGCGCTCGGTCTTCTGCCTATGTCACTCACAGATAAGCAACCGGTCGCTTGTCCATGCAAGATGCCTTACCTTGTCCTTACCCTTATTGGACTCGGCCTTTCCCTTCCCTTTCCTTGTCTTCTTTGTGGTCCTAGTGGCTGTGGTGTGGGTGGTGATAGTTCCCTAAGGCCTTCAGTCAACTCCACTACTTTCCATCTCAAGTTCAAATGACTTGCATGTGACACAAAGGTCATCTTGCCAATGCTCTGTCACCAACCATGCAAATAAGCAACCGGTCGCTTCTCAACAGCCCAACCCAATCTCACCTGAGTGTTCATCTTGTTTGGTTCTGTTTGTTTCAGCCCTTAATCAGGAAGGTAGTGGTTTCAGGTTAAGAGGCAATCGTCACACTCCATCTCAGTTGTCACATTGATATCTTATTCCTGCTGCTTACATAACAACTGTACATGATCATGTGATCATTTTCCCACGCCTCCTGTGTGGTTCATCAGTTACCCAGCATCCCAGATACACACCAGTCCTGCTGCACTCTATTCTGACTCTGCATCCGATCCTGTACCACACTCTGAAGCCATATCATCTGTACCAGACCCTGGATTAGATTCCGTATCGGGTATTCGCACTGTGCCAAGACCTCCAGGTCAGTCACTTCACTGACAGTGTGTGTGAGTGACTCACCATTTTCAGACCCACTCCGTTCCTCCTCTTCATCTCCCCCCTCCTCTCCCTTCTCGCTGGCAGAGTCATCGTTGATAAATGAATTCTCACCATCTGAGTCTTCTGATGTCTCATCCTCACTGCCGCTACCTTCTGCAATGGCCTCAGTATCCAAAAAGCCCTTCAAGCTCTGCCTGACTGCCTTGGCCTCCGCTGCAGTCAATTCTTTCTTCTGTAGCCGCTTTCCCAGTTTGACGTCTTTCTTCATGGGGGGCACTGTGTAATGTGAGATTCAATGTGAGTGAGTGTCCAAGTACCTCTAAGCCCTCCAAGAGGCACTTGCCTGTCTTTGCCTTGCATGTGCCTTTGACCACTGCTAGGCCCCTTTGATTTTTCTTGCCAGACTTGGCTGCAGTAGGCTCTGCAGGACATGCCAAATAAGCGACCGGTCGCTTGTCAACCCATGACTACTCACCATCCTCTTCCAATTGTGCTGGTTAGATGCAGAGTTCAGTCACTGGTCAATTACGATCATTAGGCAAGACACCCACAAATTTCCCATTCATCTGGGGTAGTCTGCTGTGGTGCTGTGTGCATGTCAAAGATCAGTGACTGCTTGCTTCCATGGTTTCACCAGATCAAAGGACACTGACTGTCATGGGTGCTAGGCCCAGTCTCCCCTTCTCCATCCCCTGCCAATTCAGTGGGATCAATCTTCTTGAAGGACAGCCCTGTGTGGATAGCATGAGTGAATGCTGTTAGCTATGGGCCAACACACACCTTTCAAAGTCTCTGTCAACTTTGACGAAACATCTGAACATCCAGTGAAATCAGTGATTGCTGAGACATGCATTCAGTGTAAAATCTTGCCTTCAACATTTCCACAGACTTTGGCAGCAGCAACGGTAGCCAGTCGCTCCTCCTCCTCCATCCGTTTGTCAAAGTCTGCTACATGGCACTCATCATCCTGTGCATTCTTCCTCTGATTGATTCGTGCCACCCTGGCACTCAGCTTCTTCATATGTGCCCCCCTGGGCTGGAATACCCGGGCTTTCTCCACCTCACTCATCTCCTTCTTCAATTGCCTCCCTTCTTTTGCTTTCAACTTCGCTTCCTCCGCCAGCAATTCCCGGTCCCCATGAACAAATGTGCCAGCTTTTCTAAATGAGTCCAGACCCCTACCTTCCTGTGGACCCCAGCAACTTGTGGTGGTATCGTCATCGGCCCTTGGTGGCATCTTGACTTCATAGGTTTCCCACATTGCATTGGAAAACTTCATGCCCTCCACATCCTCCAGAGGGTCGGCCAGCTGGGCAACATGTCGCTCTGACTCTAGTATGGCAAGCTGTAAAATAAAATAAAAAATAAGCAACCGGTCGCTTATTTCAGACCCACACACTCACCTCCAGGCATCTCTTTGCAGCATCATACAGATCAGGTGAAACCTGACCATTCTTCATCACCCCAAGTCCCTCAGAAAATAAAGTCTTCACCACAGTGGCCACCTTGGCCTTGTTCTTCACATGCAGTTCATGCTCCAACGCCATACGCACTGCTCGATTGTCGGTCGTCTCGTTTTTCATGGGTGCCAAGGTATCGTATTTGTCCATGGGAAAATGAACTTCTGGTTGCTCCTGTATCCCATCCCACCATGTCCAACTGTCCTTTGGGACACCACCACAAAACTGCATGAGACCCTGCACTTTGCGACGCAACTCCCACACCACTGTAGTTCCCAAGAGCTGTTCACGGCATGCCTTGTCAAGTATCAGTGGCGCCAGTGCCTTCACCAGCTGGGCTGTCCCTTTGAACATGGCTTTCGGGAATGCTGTGACACGCATCATGTCGATGATGCCCTTTGCCACTATCGTCTGGTTTTCAAAATTGTAGCCCTCAAAGTCAACAGACTGATTGGGGGCTGGACGGAGATATGGAAGGGGTCGTGTTGCCCGTGTCCAGCTTTCCACCTGTTCCTGATAGGCTTTGATGTTAGCCTCGACACGCCCCAAGAATTCCTTGTCTGTAATGATCGTTGGCAGTTTTCCCAAAGTATATGCTCTCATATCCACATTGTTCCTCGTCAGGTAGCTCTGTGCCATGAGGAGGTGGGGCCGCTCTTGGCACAAGAAATCACCAATCTGCAATGAATACCAACATTCTGGTCAGCAGAGCCAGAGAATAAGCGACCGGTCGCTTGTTTCTCACCATGGCTATGACTTTTTCAGAGCTTGGTCCACACCGTGATGCATTTGCAATCCATGCACGTGATGCATCCCGCCATACTCTGTCTCCTCGCTGTTGACATGCCAAGGCAAAAAATGGTTCCACCCAGCAGACCACCTAGGTAGCTTTGCATCAGATTGACTGCTCCTCGTCCAGTACATTAAAAACTCGCACCTCCTTGATGATATCTCCCAAATCAATCTTTGGCATGCCAGTGGGATCGTGGAAGAGTCGTTGGATGTTATTGAACATCAACTTGTTGCCAATGGGCAATGCCTTGAAGCTAGATGGATGGCCTGTTCGCAGCATGTACCCCTCGTGCACCCACTCCAACTTGGCATGCACTGTGGCACGAACCTTGTCATCATCGCTGGTGGTCTCCCTGAGGGTGACATTTTGTCCTTCGATGGTGGCCAGACTAGCCAGTCGTTGGAAATATTGGGTCACCAAGTTCTCCCACTTGCCTTGGCTGATCTCATCATTCACAGCCCAGAGGCGCCATGGGTTCCCATCCATATGCTTCTTCGTGACATCTGCCCATGCACTTCCCCATACGTTCGCATACTCATTGACAATCTCCCATGCAAAGTATGGCGATCGCATGGTCAAGGCCCACATTTCTCGTGCCACCTTCCTGCACTCCTTATCCTTCAACTCGCCCTCACCTGCATGTTCCCTCACAGATGTCAAGGTTGGAACTGGAATGGGTGCTGCCAGGAATTTGAATATGTCTAAGACATATTCACACAGAAGTAATTGTATCTGCAAGGACATTGAGATATGGATGACGTCCCATTTAAAGGAAGACCACTTACTCCACCTGTGGAACACTGCCAGCTTTCAAGTTGCCGGGTCGTAAATCCAGTGTCCAGCTTCGACTTGACGGTCCCTCCTTGGAAATGTTTGAGGTGCATGAGTTTCATCACGCTTGTGTACAACTCTTCATCTGCCAAGATCCGACTCAGTCGGCTCACTCGAGTGCTACCTGCTCGACGCCGCACTTCTTCTACGTACTTCTCCTTGGCATCCCGGTCGTTTTCCAGGGTTGCAAGGATGTTCAAAACCTGATACAACTTGTCATCGTCATCATCAGGCAGCGTCACTGCTGGTGTGTTGCCACTCAGGTTTTCCAACAACCAAGTGCGGTTGGTGTGGACATCCAATTTGTCTGGTTAGGTTGTTTTTCATCAGCCATATAAGCAACCGGTCGCTTATTTTTTTATTTTTTTTTTTCACACTGACCTTTGTTGATGAAGTGAACCAACCATGACCCACTTCGTTCCAACTCCATCGTCGCCTCATCCATTAGATCTTCCAACTTGTCCTTGTGCTCCTCCCCATAGATGCTATTGGTCAACTGAACCCCCTTTGTATACTGAACATGGGTCCGTTGGACAGTCATGAGCTTCATCACCTCACGGCGGTGATTTCCATTGAGGAAGCTCGCTTCGTGCTTGGCTACTTCCGCCGTCCACCTCACATGGTTGGTATAGGTGCCAAGTTGCACCGGTCGCAGCGAACCCAGGTCAATCACTGCTGGTGGCACTGCTACCACCATGGCATTCCAGACTACCTTGTTCTGTAGTCCTCGCAAACTGATGCTATTCTTGAGCTGCACCAGATATCTGTCATTGAGTGGCCTTGGGTTATATTCACGTAGTCGGAGTATGGGCCCTCGTTCCAGGTCACATCGCTCATTGGCCTTGTCTCGGATCGTCGTCATCAGCGCATACCCCAGTGACAGGTCTGCAAGTGCTTTTTCGTTTGCCATGCTCTGCAAGTCTGCCTCAGTGAGCTCTGTCTTCTTGACATTCGGCACCTGTGACCATTGTCATGTCAAACACATGAGACCAGTGAAGCTGGGACCACTTACGACATCTTTGCTCAAGATGACCCGATCAGACAGCTTTGGAAAGATTTTCTGATGGCATGTCAACCTCTGGCATACCTACCATCGAATTTTACCATCTCACACACCTTTGTCTCTCCAGTTTTCTATTGTCCACCACCTGGTCAGCATGCATGTCTGATTTTCAGTCACTTCACACTTGCCTTGTGCTGATACACCATCGGTTGCTCTGCCTTTTCCACTGGTACATTGCTCTGAGGGTTGGCATCAGACATCAGACCCCCTGGGACAGGTCAGGCCCTGCTTACCCCACTTGCGACTGGTAGGGGTTCCCACTCATCCTGTGTAAGACAGATACATCAGTGGCTGGTCAACAGACCTTGAACTGGTACTGACCTCGGTGGTTGTCACCTTGCCTTTGCCCTTGGAAGCTTTGGGACCACGCTTTCTGGTCAGAATTTCCTTGGGTGGTGGCTGTTGGATCAGAGTCAAAAATAGGTGACCGGTCGCTTATTTGGGCCAATAACATACCATCTGTGCCCTAGTGGATCCTTTATGGGCCTTCTTCTGACGCTTGCTCTGTGACTTGAAATCATGTCATGTCAGCAATCACCATGGAATCCAAGTCAACAGTGAGTGCTTTACCACTGCCTCTGAGACCCCTCCAGTTTCTGTTCCTGCAGTCTCTTCCACTTCGTCCTGGTGTCCACGTTTCTACATTGATATCAGTTGTTAGTGACATGTACATGCCTCGTGTGGACCATAACCTACCTTGGAATTTTTCTTGGGGCTCTTCTTGCCACCATGCTTTTGCAATGGTCAGAAATGATAAGCGACTGGTCGCTTATTTTTGGATGATGCCAACTTACCTGTTTGACAACCATCTTTCCCCCCTCTTCACCCTCGGGTGCAGTCACCTATGAGGTGTCGACAAGAATAAGCAACCGGTCACTTGTTTATGGGTGACATGAACTTACCTGTTCGACATCCATCTCTCCCCCTTCTTCACTCTCAGGCGCAGTCACCTATGAGGTGTCGACAAGAATAGGCAACCGGTTGCTTGTTTATGGGTGATGTGAGCTTACCTGTTCGACATCCATCGCTCCCCCATCTTCACCCTCGGGTGCAGTTGCCTATGAGGTGTTGACAAGAATAAGCGACTGGTCACCTGTTTATGGGTGATGTGAACTTACCTGTTCCATGTCCATCTCTCCCCCATCTTTGCCCTTGGGTGCAGTCGCCTATGAGGTGTCGACAAGAATAAGCAACCGGTCACTTGTTTATGGGTGACGTGAACTTACCTGTTCGACATCCATCTCTCCCCCTTCTTCACCCTCAGGTGCAGTCACCTATGAGGTGTTGACAAGAATAAGCGACTGGTTGCTTGTGGGAGGTGAGAGAGAAAAAAAAAACTCACCTTTGTTGCCTTCCTTGCTGCTAACCTTTTGTGAGCAGCAGTAGACTGGGCATGTGAGAGATTGATGGCTGCAGCCACATCTGTTCCAGTGGAAACACCCTGAAAAGATGGTCAAAATAGGC
Organism: Pisolithus orientalis; assembly: GCF_024613125.1. Taxonomy (NCBI): domain Eukaryota; kingdom Fungi; phylum Basidiomycota; class Agaricomycetes; order Boletales; family Pisolithaceae; genus Pisolithus; species Pisolithus orientalis. The sequence goes on along the minus strand of NW_026261081.1, from coordinate 13,350 downwards.
GACCGGTCGCTTGTCAGAGGTTCCACATCACTTACAGTGGGTCTGGGGGGCTGGGAAAGTTGTGACATGACATGATACACATGCAAGTCAGTGTGGTTTCCGGGAGATGAGGTATGCCACAACTTACCTGGGGCACAGCAGTCCTTTTGCCAGACTTGCTGTTGTTGTTGTTGGACTGCAGGCAGGGGGAGAGAAATAAGCGACCGGTTGCTTATTTTTCCAATGACTTTGACTTACCTTGGTCTGATTTTGGTTGGTGCTGGACATGATTTTGTTATTTGTATCTGTTTGTACTTAATCCAAATGCCGTAGGCGGTGGTTCAAGTTCAAGATGCAAAAGTTACACAGCCACCAATCTGACCTTGGTATATACTTGTTTGTTGATTATATAATGCTGTGACTTCCATATTTGGACATTAAATAATCAATCAATGAACTATGTGAAAGTGGTGCTATTTATTGCTTATGTAATCAATCAAGTAAGCCATGCTGGCTTGGGTGTGCACCCAATGGTTGTGGGCATGCCCCACAAAAAAAATAGGTGACCGGTCGCTTATCTTGATACACCAGCATTTTGGTTGATGCTTCTGACCAGAGTTGGTGTCCTTCTTGAAGAGAGGGACAAAGAGATGTGACACAAGGAGAAGAAACTGGTGATGAATGAGCATTGTGACCACAGTGTACTTTATGCATACTTGCCATTCACCCTCCCTGATCTAGCTGTGAAGATGAAGGGGTTCCACTGTTGCCTGGTGGCACAGATCGGCTATCAGCTGTGTGATTGCTGCAGTATGGTGATAGCAGTGTGCTTACCCCTTGTCTTTTCCCTGTAGCATCCCGTCGTAGTTTGTCTCTGACAATCTGAATGTCTATTACCTGCTTTCCAATGGCCTCGATGTCTGCCAGAGTTTCTGCAAGCTTCTGTAGACCTTCCTCTGATGGTTTCCACCCCACCAACTTCTCTTCCCCACCTTCCATGACGATCTGAGGACTCAAGTACAGTTTGGAGATGGTCATGTCCCATGCCCCAGTGATCACTTCCTGCCACTCTGGTGCCCAGGTGGCCAGATCTAATTTGGTTCGGCAAAACTGCAGTGATGCCTCTTTCTCTGCAATCATAATGTCCAAGCACCTCATACGAATCTTGACGACATATTCCCTACCACAGTTGAATGATGGTCGCCGCTTGTGAAGGGAAGATGGGAGAGTCCCATTTGCTTTGTGCTCATACAGTTCCCTCAGGTCTTCCTCTAGCAAGCAAGCCCGTGTAGTTACAAATCTCAGATCCTCCATGAGCGGCAGCAAGTACTCCATGTAATCCAAGTGGACAAACTTGACAATGTCATGGTGACTGCCTGCAAGCTGCAATTCAGCCACTTCATAGGTGGGCAGATCATATTTCTGTGAGTATCAAAGGTTGGGGTCGCTGTAGCTTTGAATGAATGATGATCGATCTCAAACTTACTGTGGATTTGGTGACAGGGCATGGTCCCAGCAACAATGGTGGCATGGTCTGTCAGTGTATGTGAGTCCTGTCCCTTTCATTTGAGTGAAACATATGCTTACTTCATCCCCACTGCTGTCCTCATCCTTGCTGCCATCCAGCAATGGCCACATGGGTAGAAGGTTGCCTATTTGTGCCATGTTTTCATTTACTGCTGGGACTCCCTGCTCCTGCTGGTGGCTACCTGCATCTTGTGCCTTTTTGAGGACATTTCTCTACACCATTTGCAGCAAATAAGCAACCGGTCGCTTGTTCATGTGGCCTGGGATGGCCCAGCTGGTGGCAAGTCCATACATACCTTGGCATCTGTGTAGTTGGACATGTCAACTGTGTTTGTACTTGTTTGCACTGTGTACTGATTTAGCAGGTGGTGGTTGCAACTCAAGAAGCAAAATCTGCATAGCCACCCATCTGGCAGTGCTTATGCATGCCTCAGCTGCTTATCTAACCAATATATATATATATATATATCCATATTTGTCAATTACATAATGTAACATCTTCTCATGACAGTCCCTGATCACAAGCGACCGGTTGCTTGTTTGGAGTGCTACTCCTGCTGCTGCTGGTGGTACCACATGATCAATGCAAACAGATTGCTATGATCCCCATGCCTCGGTCGTCCCATCAACCACCTGCTAAACCCTCTGGAATCTCCCCAATTTTGCCCAAATTCTCTCTGTGCTTGCTCTCCCAATGTGGCTTGGCGATGGATCCCATATGCAGCTGGTGCCACCACATCTGCAAACCTACAAGCCTGCCCTCCCAGCGCCCTTTGGAATTGTGGATGTACCTTGTCATTTACCTGTGGGACGTGGCACATCCAGCAGATCTTCTTGTGGTAGGTCTTGTCATAGTGGAGCCCCTTTCTCCACTCCACGTAGTCACTCCATCCATCTCCAGCCAGATGTGGACATTCTCTGATCCCATGTCTCTCCATGGCACCTTTCTTCAGCACTCTGCAAAGGCTGCAACACCCCTGGAAACTTTCCAAAGCAGCCAATATTTTGTCCCCCTCTTCCAATCGCTTGGTCTCTTCCTCTCCTCGTAGTTGTCGTGCCAGTACTGATGCAGCATCGAAGCTAGTCTTCAGAGGAGCAGGCTGTTCTGCTGATTGCCCTTGGATGGATCTCATGGCCTGCTGTTTGAGCCTGGCTGTGCCAGCCACTTGTATGTCCAATGGGTTGTGTCCTGGCTCCTCCAGGCAGACGGTGCATGCCTCATTCCCCTGTTCCATACCACAGCTGATCCCTTTGCTGTCATTGAACAGTGTCATCCCATACCGCAGGCATCTCCTTGGCCCATAGCAATACAGCAGTTCATAGATTGCCCATTTAGCCTCCCCTTCCAGCCCCATGGACTGTATGTCAGGCAGGGTTGACGTCGGTGGAATGATTGTATAGCAGTTGGCTGGCTGTCCATCTCGACCTGCTCTGCCCTGTCCTTGAATGTAATCCACCATGTCAAATGGTCGGTCCATGTGAATGACTGTCCGCACGTGAGGGTAGTCATTCCCAGCACTGAAGGCAGTGGTGGCAATGAGAACCTTGTAGAATCCCTTGATCCACTGTTGGTATATCCATCGTCGGTCCTCGTCTGAGGTCCCCATGTCTCCATTGTAGAATGGATATGCCATCGAGTGCGATAGCTTCTGACCAGCTGCTATGGATGTCACAAACACCAAGGCTCTGTCCCTTTCCTGCCAGCTTCCAGCTTCCACCTCCAACACTTCTGCTACTCGTCGATGCATGGAGTTGACTGGCACCCTTTCCAAGTGATATGCCAGTTCCGATCGGTCTGTACTTTGTCGGATGACCTGGGTTTGCTGTACCAGCTGGAAGGTGGTCTTGACTTCCTCCATGCACCAAGTTGGAAGGGTGGCACTCAGCAGCACTAGCTGCATTGGGATGCTGCGTAGTTGGTGGATGCTTTGAAAGGCCATGCGATAGTCTTTGGCCATGAGAGGAATGTGGGCCTCATCAAATATCAGCCTGGCCACCTTCTTGCTTTGGCTGAGCACTGCCAGGGCAGCCCGCCACTGCGATGTCAATGTCCTGTCAGCCGTGACCAGAATCAAATTGGTGGACGAGTTCAGGGGCTTGTCTGCTGCATAGACTTGATATGGCACTCTGAACTCCTCCAGCCGTCGTTGGTAGTCCAGCATGAGAGAATTCAGAGGCAAGACCAGCACTGTGGCTTCCCTTGGTTGCACCATGCTGGGAATTATTGCTAACATGGACTTTCCAGCTCCAGTACCCAGCACTGCTACCAGGTCTGTTTGTCCTTTGAGGACTGTTGCCATGCAGGCACCTTGTTCCTTTGATTTCCAGGTTGCTGATGGGTTCTTGAGCAGGCCCTGCATCGCCTGCAGGGCTTGACCCAAAATAGCTGACTGACCACTTGTGCTGGGTTCTGTAGAATGGTCTGTGAAATGCCATGTTAGGTGACTCATCTATTGGCAAATGCCTTGTGTGTTCTTACCATGTATGTCGTCCCTTGGCTCAAGTTCAACATCGCTGAGGTCCCAGATAGGCGACCGGTCGCTTATTCCAGACTGGATCCTGGCTAGATTGGATTTAATTTCTGATGATCATCTGACATGGGCATTACTGACCATGACTGGTGCTCTGCCCTTGCTCTTTCTCCCTCTCCTTCCCTTTTCCTTCATCCGTCCTCTCTGATGGGCCTCCTGTGGTGGATCGAAGCACCTCCTGCAACATTCCCTTCAATGCAGGCATCAGCTTGTCCATCACCTTGGTGGCAATCTCATCTGTGGATGGCAGTTTGGCCACCACTGCATCTACCATGGCCTTTTGGATTGCCTCCGTTGGCATGGAATAGGTGACCGGTCGCTTGTTTTCCCTGGGCTCTGATGCAGGTGGGGGTGGGGGTGGGGGTGGGGATGGGGATGGGGCATGTGTCCGTGCAGTCTTGTATGATGCTGACTGGCCACCGACTGGCACCTGGCAGTGCCTTTGCCATTCCATGCTGGCATTGAGGTATGCAGGTAGCACATCCTCTGCAGCTCCAGCCAGAGCATCCATGCTGATGCCATACACTCGGTTTTCTGTAGATCGACTGTGGCCTGCCTGCAGGGCTTCCACATTGTCTTCCCTGTCCATCTCTATCACATCCTCCACTGCACAGCCAAGCTTTCGTTTCCATGCTGTTTGGATGTGTCGCCACGAGTTGATGGTCAGCCCAAAGTGCATGATGGGAAGGCTGTGCTTGCTCATGATGGTTGACAGGTCTTTGGAGTCAAAGAGGCGATCGTAGTTGACAAAGATGTGGTTGCGATACAGCTCCACCACCTCTGGCTTGTCTGGGAAACATGCCTTGGCTGCAATCTCTGCAAATGGCCGTGCCAAGGCCAGGTCCTGCACCAAGATGTCACTGGTGATGCCATCCAGGGCATGAGGGATCAGCTTGTCTTTCCCTGTCAATGCTGTTGTCTTGAGGTATTGACAAAGGAGGGAGACATGGTTTCCCAGTACTGCCAGGTTCCGAGTTGGCCGGGTCTGGGTGTTGCGATAGGTCATGGCAGTTAGTTCTGTGCCACGACTTGGAGCCCCACTGAGCATCTGGGCTCGCAAAAGTAGCAAGCTTTGCAGCTCTGCATACTTCTTCAACCATGCTTGAAGGGCACCAGTGTTCCATATGATGGCTCCCTGCCTGATCATGGCAAAGTGGGCAAATGTGTCCTCATCTTCTAGGAAGTGCTTCACCAGCCTATCCCTACCTGCAAGCTGTGGATTTCTGACATCAGAAAGGAAGGAGTAGCCAACGTCTTTGTTGACCAAGTCCTCTGCAATCTTGTCATAGTCTGCTCTGATGTCATGGCCCATCAGGATCCCCTGTTCCCATGCCTCTACCAGCTTGACCTCTGTCCCTTCAAAGACCTTGCAGAGATCAGCAAAGTCCACCTGCTCCCCTCTGTACAACATGGTCTTCCAGGTCTTGGTGTCTGTCCACCACACTCGAGGAAGGCTCATGGTGTCCAAGGCCAGGGAAGTCGCTCTGTGTTGCAGGGAACACAGACGGGAGAAAGTATATCGGGTATTCTCCACAAAGAAGCTCTCCAGGTCTGAACAGTGCTCCTCTTCATCCTTCTGTGGGTCTGACTCCATGCGACTGTGGATCTCCATGAGAAAGGTGAGTCGCATGCAGTACTCCAACCTGGCTATGATCGGGGTGACTTGATGTGGCTCTTTGAAGGCACCATCTTCTCTGAGAGTCATCAGGGCAAGACACCTTTCAGTGGGATCCACAATGTCCCTGTCTCCTTGATGCTTCCATGCTGTGCTCCAGAGCTGGAACAGCAACTCATGGATGAGCGACAATGCTTCTGTGTCTTCTTGACCGATGCGAAGCACTGCCAAGAGATCTAACAGCTTGGGATTTGAACCAGAGAATGGCCCTCCACTGTACTGTTGTCTGATCAACATTGCCAGCAGAATCACCACTGGGATGATGTACTGTTTCATGGTTGACTCATACAGGTGCTTGTGGAAGGGTGTGTTGGACAGGCCACTGGGAAGGAATAAGCGACCGGTCGCTTATCTGTGCATGCATGGCTGCTTACCTTTTCATGGGATTGGGGGAATTCAACCTTTTCCGGACAATCTCTCCTGTGTGCTCCAGCAGACTGAGGGCCTTTTGATAGTATGCTTGAACCACCTCCTTCAGTCCAGGAATGAGACCATCATCTGCCTTGGGTAACATGACCAGGCCACACTGCTGTTTGATGTTCTTGCCAGCAAGGTGTTCATGCCACTGTGTTGTCAACAACCAAGGGCTGATCATGCGACCATCTGGTGGTGATTGGACCACCTCTAGTGTGGGCTCCAGTTCTTTGAGCAGCGAGTCCACCAGTACCTGTCTGGCTGTTGGTTGGCTCTGCTTGTCTGCATCCTCAACCTCCCAGAATGCCTGCAGTTCCCCCGAGCTTTCTTTCAAATGCTGTACCTTGCAAGCTCTCCAATGTTTTGGTCTAGTTTCCATTGGATGATCTCTGGAGTGATGTTTCCGCAGACGCTCTGTTGACCTGGACAAAAAGTCACAGTGACTGCAAGCCATGGCCTCAATGACTTTTAGACCATGGACAATGGTTCTAGGCCCAGTAATACCAGTGGGCAGCTGTTCTGTCACCTCCAGTGATGCCATGGCCAGCTTCAAGGTCATGTCACTGTAGGTTGCCTGTCTGCCATGGATCTTTGCCAGATGGCTCTTGACTTCTCCTTCTCTCAATGCCATTTCACAGACTTGGCATGTCAGGAAGTGGAACTCTGCATTCACTGCAAGGTTCAATGAATCCAGAAACCCATTGGAGATGAGTCCTGGGGTTGTGGTCAATGGCAAGTTTGGCTGCTGTGACCTTTGTGCTAAAGATGGCACAATGTTGCCAGTGTTCTGGTTGTGGGCTTGGATTGCTGACTGAAAGAACTTGAGTCTGGTTGTTCACAAGTTGACTCTGATAGACTCACCATGAGAGATGGCAATCGTGGTGCTGGTGCTTGAGGGGATTTTTGGGGAGGGACTGACTTGTGGGCCATAGGTGACACCATCCTCACATCACCCTGGATGATTTTCCAGTCCATGGATAAGCGACCGGTCACTTATTGTGGGGAAGCAATGACACTCACCTCTGGTGGTGGTGGTGGTGAATGCATGATTTCATCTTGTGGCATCGACCAGTTAGGAGATGGGATCTGACCCAAATCCTCCAATATCTGTTTCCCTGTTTAGTACTGTGGGGAGAGGACAGATAGATATGCGCCATCTACTCACTGGTGATCCAAAGGACCTTTGATGGAACTGGTGTGCCATGACCATCCATCATTCCCTTGTTTCCAATAGCTATGGGCATGGTACTCACATCTCTGGTGTTACTCTCACTGATCTCATCATGCTACAATGACATTGAGCAGATGAGTGCTGGTCCTGCTTATTCTGCCTGGAGATGCTGCTTACCAAATACTTGCTGGCCCTGCTGGGACCACCTGCATTGCTGTCATGACTGCTGTCACTCTCACTGATCTCATCATGCTTCAATGACATTGAGCAGATAAGTGACTGGTTGCTTATTCTGCTTGAGCAAGCCACTTACCAAGTCCTTGTTGGGACCACTAGCTTTTCCTTCCTCTTCATGGGGCTGTGATGGTGATGACATGGGTGACTGGTCACTTTCTCCTGATCAGAGCACTTACCGAGTCCCTGCTGGGTCCAGCTCCAATCCCTTGTCCTTGGGTCTGTGATGTATGAATAAGTGACAAGCTGCTTATTTTTGCTCACTGACAATGTCACTCACCATGCCAGGTTGTTTCATGGTACCACTGGGACCACCTGCTTCTCCACCATCATGGGCCTGTGACAAGCAGATAAGCGACCGGTCGCTTATTTTGCTAGTTGACAATGTCACTCACCAAGGCAAGTTGTTCCATGGGTGGTTGACCCTGCTAATGAGGTCAGTGACAATTCTAAATAAGGAAATGATTTCCCACAATTACCATGCTACCATCACCAATCCATGTAGTGCCAGCCTTCTGGATGTGAGCTCTAAGGCTACTAGCATACTTGAATGGCCTGGGACAACTACTGTGAGAGCAATAACAGATGAAGTCCCCCTCCAGATTCCTTTCTAGAGCTATGACTTGTTTGGTATGGGCTAGGTAAATGGTGGCCCTGGGACTGCACTTCTTGATGTGTAAATTGTAGTCCTTCTTGCTGGCAAGAGTTTCACTGCAGGAGCAACAATCATAGCTTGGCATGGTTGAGATGGTGGTGGTAAGAGGAAGAGATGCAAGAAAGAAAAGTTCCCACAGTCTTATGAAGTTATTTGGTCTGCACAAACACTCCAGGTGGAGTATTAACCCCATTTGTATTACCCCATTAGGAAATCAGGGGGGGGGGGGGGGGGGTTGCTATTTAGTTCTTGGCATTCAGCAGGTGCACTTGGTACACCTTGACTTGTGACTTAGTGGCCTCATTTGCTACTCATAGTTTGTCTTTACACTTGCATGCAGATAGGCAACCAGTCGCTTATTTGTGTAGACTCCCAACTTGTTAGTGAGGTATATATTGAAATTTCATTTACTTTCTATAGATAACTGTTACTAGTCATTAGCCCATCATATCTCAGACAAGTTTTAGGGGCTAACCTCATAGGAAACTCTCCATCCACAGACACTTCTTGTGGGAAACTGAAGGTCAAGCATGGGTTGCTACTCATAATTTTTCATTACATGGTTGGCACACTTGCTTCCAAATAAGTGACCGGTTGCCTATTGTTAAGGCCTAACCCATGGTGAATTCCATATATGGCATTTGCATTCAGTGGCTGTGTAGGTACATGCATGATACCTACACTCTTTGCTAGATGCATGCATGCATTCCTAGATGCATGCACGCATTCCTAGATGCATGTGTGCATTCCTAGATGCATGTATGCATTCCTAGATGCATGCACGCATTCCTAGATGCATGTGCGCATTCCTAGATGCATGCACCCTTTTCCTAGATGCATGCACTGGTGCTACACTCTTCTCTAGATGCATGTGCACATTCCTAGATGCATGCACCCTTTTCCTAGATGCATGCACTGGTGCTACACTCTTCTCTAGATGCATGCATGCATTCCTAGATGCATGCACCCTTTCCTAGATGCATGTGCACTTTCCTAGATGCATGCACTGATGCATGCACCAATGCTACACTCTTCTCTAGATGCATGTGCACTTTCCTAGATGCATGCACACATTCCTAGATGCATGCACGCATTCCTAGATGCATGTGCACATTCCTAGATGCATGCATGCACACATTCCTAGATGCATGCACCCTGTTCCTAGATGCATGCACTGGTGCTACACTCTTCTCTAGATGCATGTGCACATTCCTAGATGCATGCACCAATGCATGCACCAATGCTACACTGTTCTCTAGATGCATGTGCACTTTCCTAGATGCATGCACGCATTCCTAGATGCATGCACCCTTTCCTAGATGCATGCACCCTTTCCCTAGATGCATGTGCACATTCCTAGATGCATGCACCCTTTCCTAGATGCATGCACGCATTCCTAGATGCATGCACCCTTTCCTAGATGCATGCACCCTTTCCTAGATGCATGCACGCATTCCTAGATGCATGCACCCTTTCCTAGATGCATGCACGCATTCCTAGATGCATGCACGCATTCCTAGATGCATGCATGCATTCCTAGATGCATGTGCACATTCCTAGATGCATGCACCCTTTCCTAGATGCATGCACGCATTCCTAGATGCATGTGCACATTCCTAGATGCATGCACCCTTTCCTAGATGCATGCACGCATTCCTAGATGCATGCACCCTTTCCTAGATGCATGCACGCATTCCTAGATGCATGTGCACATTCCTAGATGCATGCACCCTTTCCTAGATGCATGCACGCATTCCTAGATGCATGCATGCATTCCTAGATGCATGTGCACATTCCTAGATGCATGCACCCTTTCCTAGATGCATGCACGCATTCCTAGATGCATGCTCCCTTTCCTAGATGCATGCATGCATTCCTAGATGCATGCACGCTTTCCTAGATGCATGCACGCTTTCCTAGATGCATGCACGCATTCCTAGATGCATGCACGGATGCATGCACGCTTTCCTAGATGCATGTGCACTTTCCTAGATGCATGCACGCTTTCCTAGATGCATGCGGACCCTGGGGCAGGGTCCGGAAAGCATATTATTAAAGGCCTTTAGTCTTCATCTGCATGGCTTGGGTGTTGCACACAACTCATTGACAAGTTAGGCAGAGTCAGCTGTAACCATATCCACAACACCTTTGGTGTGTGACAGCACCCTTGTTTGGTCTCAATGCATTTCAGTAATAGTGTGGTCATGCCAAGGAATTCATTCAGACCTCTGTGAAGTGACCAAAATATCCAATCAGGCTGATCTCTTTGACAGGATCCTGCCCAAAGGTGGATTAGCTCCCAGTTTGCATCCAGGCTGTCAGTTGGCTTGCCCAATCATATCCATACTTATATTGAGACTGAACATCTTGTTTCACCTTCATCAGCTAATATAGCATCCAAATTCACCATCATAATCCAGGCAAAGCAACCAGGTAATGTTGCAGCAGGAAGGGAATGTGCAGGCAGGGATTGAGTGGTAATAAGAAGGCAGCACCATGCATTGTACAAGGCCAGTGTAGTTGCATTTGTATTTATGCCCTGACATGTATTAAGGTATGAACATTGGTAGAGCTAAATGATAAAGTGACTTGCACTAGTGGTAGCATTTCTAACAACTGACCTCATACTGTGAAATCAGCAACCTCCAGATGGCCAAGGGAAGCACTCAAAAGGGCATGAGAATGATTGGTCCTACCCCAGGCCATTGGGTGAAGCAGCTGGCAGTCAAGACTCAGAGAACTGGAGGTAGATATAGATCACAATTGGTAGAAGTTGTGATCAAACAGCCAGATCCAACAACCCCTGTCCATTCTCCCTGATCCTCACCATCCAAGCATTCAAGGTCTTGCTCCCACAAGCACTTTGATGCATGGGTGGATTCAGCCTTTGATGGACATGAAAGCATGAGCCTACCAGTCCAGCAACTGAAGTTACCACAGAAAAAGGTATGCAGCAGTTTTCCAACCCAAAAGTGGACTTCACATGGTGTGTCAGACACAGAACAATTACATCTGCAAATGGGTTCCACAGAAGGGGGAGTTCTTGAAGATACTCCTGGAGCTGGAAGCCTCCCCAGAGCCAAGGAGCTGCACCTGGTGTGGCAACAACAGGGTATACAGATGTCTGGATTGCCTGCATCAGCCCCTATTCTGCACAGAATGTTGCTGGAAGAGTCATGAGAGCCTGCCTTTCCACAGGATCCAACAGTAGACAGGCAACTTCTATGAGGAATCCACCCTCCACATGGTGAGAGATCAGTTGGTTGCCCAGAATTACATTCACATCGAGACCCACAGACTGGCATTCAGTTGCACCTGGGACATGGCAGAGCACCCTGTCCCCATGTGATTGCACAAGCCCAGCAAGCAGCAGGTGAACCTCTACCCATGGATGATCAAGAGTGGGAACATGTGGAAGATATTGAAGAAAACCCAAAGTGCCTCCATCCTCCAGCAGGGTCAAGATATCTCACCATCATGGATGTCACAGGTGTTCATTTCATTGTAGTGAACTGGTGTGAATGCGAGACTGCAGAAACCTGGTACATACAGTTACTCAGAGCCAAGCTAATTCCCTCAACATTCAAGAAGCCAAGCACCACATTCACATTCACAGTTCTGGATGACTTCCTGAGGGACAACCTGGAATGTGGAATGTCCAGTATGAACTATTACAGCAAGTTGCATTGGATCACATCTAGTGCGTTTCCACACCTTGTTCCAGTAAGATTTGGTATTTTGGTTCCAAGTGCTGGAATGTCTGAAGGGTCAATCAGGATAGATACTGTGAGCTTCTATGGGTTGTGTGGAAATGGTGGTACCTCAAGCTACTTAAATGGAACTGGCATTATTTTGTGCAGCATGCTGCCAGCCTGGAATAAATGTTGATACCAATGAGGATTTGGATCAGTAAGCAGTTCCAATAATGCAATGCTCATATGCTGACCTTCTCCAGCTGGTGGTTCACCCACACAGTAGTAATGGATGGAAACTTTAAAGCAGAACACATGCATGAGTGGAAATCTGCAGATCAAGTATGGTTGATGGATGGACTGGGTTATATGGTGGCCAATCTGCACTATGTGGACTATTTGAAGGCCACTCCACATATTGCAGAGGTATGAATTCATTCAACGTGCACAAAACATGATCTGAGCTCAGGCACAGAAATCCACCTGTGTCATGACCATGACACTGACATAAGCCCCTAACACCTACTCCACCCTCTTCCAACATGTTCCCATGCTTCTCTGCCCTCTTCCGATGCATTCCCATGGTCCTCCGACCCTCCTGATACCTCTCCAAGGTCCCCTGTCCATGTTCTGACCAACTCCACTCAACTCCACCCTCAGGCTGGTCACGTGGAGGCCAGACCATTGTCTGTGCCTCCTCCAAGGCCTTGTCAGCCCAGTGGGCTGTCGGACTTGCAGCCCTGCATTGCAGATAGGGTTCTGCCCTTGTGTTGGTTTTTTCTCCATTTTTCTGCTCCTTTGGTATTTACCCTCTCTTCCTCATTGTAGTAGTTTCCTTGTCTCAGTTAAGGTCCCCATCATCCCTTATGTTGGAGGGACTGCTAACCTGTTATACACTTATTGGTTTGCATTCTGCATTGCACTGCCCTTGACCTACATTGTATATAGGGCCATGTAGTACTCTGATGTAATCAGTATGAATATTGAATAAAGTCCCCACCTTCAACTCCCTCTCAGTTCCCTCCAGAGTTTCATCTTCACTCCCTCTGAGTCTGCTCCACCTCTGAAATATGAGGGCTGAGCTTGCACAAGGGGGCAGCACACTAGCTGAACCCAATGCCCTCTCATCCAACCTCTGACCTCTGACCTCTGACTCCAACTCCAACCTCTGTCTCCAAAACTTTCCTCCATACCCCTCCACTCACTGTTCATTGAATATCTTGCCACCCAGTGGTTGGATTTGCTTCAGACTTTGACCACTGTACTCTGCAGCCCAACCTGCTCCTACTCTGCCCTAAGAGGAAGTCAGGGGTGTTGTGTGACCTTGACAACCTGCAACAACCATAGAACTATCAGTCAGGCAAATGCAGCCTGGGGAAAGCTTCATGTGACAGGAATTGGGGCGACTGCAAGTGCACAGCACAGATGCTTTTATCTGCATTGTGTTGTTGACTTCCAAAAAGGAGAAAGGT
>NW_026261080.1:0-23333 GCF_024613125.1 Pisolithus orientalis | reverse complement strand
CACAAATCCAATGTTTGTCATTGTTTACATGCTGACAAATCATCTGGAAGATCATGTGGTTTATTATGTAATTATATATTCCCATCCCTCATGCCCTCAATCCCATCACAAGGTCACTTTTCACTATTTCACCAGTCAGGGACAAAAGTGTTGCAATGCACCTTTTGGAAAGAATACCATATATCTCAGCATGTATGGTTTTTCATTTGGTATATACCTTGGTGTTCTGGAAAGCTGGGAGTCACCCCTTTCCAATGGTATATGTACAGTGGCTCAAAAAACTGTCCACATGCTTGCATGTTTACACTGGTTATGACTAAGCACAATAACCCCTAATCCTAGCCCTAAACCATGAGTGTATGAAATAAAGTACTTACTCTTGGCTTTCTATGGGTCCCAGAATTAAGTGATTTGGATAGGAATTGATAGAATAGCAACCATTTGAATTTGACATGTCATGCAGACATGCACATGGGCAGTATTTTCAGATTACCATCAAGGGATCATACCTATATGAGCATTTATCCTCCTTCCCAAGAGAACAATTCTGTAGTGAGAAGATCCTGAATTGTGAAGTGTTATGTCAGTTATTACTTGCTGGAAGCCAATGCATCATCAAAGGCAAAACTACTTGGTAGCAACAAGAGTGTGTTGGGTGTTTGAAATACCAAACCACTCACCTCCAGTGCAAATGGCCATGCATTGGATGCATGCACAAGAGCTGCCCAGTCTGTGGTTTCCATCTTATGCACATATCACAACTCCCAATCCAGAGTAGCCTGAGCTACATCATCAACAATGCACACATCACAAACAATGCAACAGCTTTGTCCTTCACTGCACATAGTTCATGCATGGTGGATTGTGAGGCAGGCAGCATAGACAAAGTGAAAAGAAAACTTATAGTGACCTTCCAAGTGCCAAAAGGTCTCATTCTGTACCTAAGTACAGGGCTTTACTAGTCTGGTCAGATCTGGAACCTTAAGGCCCTGTTCAGAATGCCAGTTGAAAATTTGGGAAAAAAAAAAGATATGGAAAATTTCTCTCATGGTGTCACATGACATAGGTTGTGGAAACATGATTAGGTAACCTTGTCCTGTTCGTCACTCCCCTGGGAGTCCTATGCAGTGAGCCACCCAACATGTCCAATTCATCCAGCAATGGATCTAGGCAATCTCTTTGCTTGGGTGGCCCAGTGGATCCTACTATTCTGCAGAATGCTGGTAAAAGACCTACCCATGCACAAAGCTGTCTCTGGAACATGGAGGAGATTGCTCTCCTCAAATTCTTACTTGAGTCTTTGCCTCGTGCTGGCAATGGAGGGTTCAAGGACACAGTTTTCAAGGCAGCAGTGGCTCATTTGAGAGCCAAGTTTCCAGTGTACAAAGGTGTGCCAAAGCATACATTGGCATGCAAAAGCAAGTACCATGGGGATGTGAGTAGTGTCTTATTATTATCTTGCTGTCTGATGTCTTTGTAGCTCAAAAGGACATATGCTCTTGTGAATGATCTCAGGAGTGCATCAGGTTGGACTTGGTCAGATGAGCATGGTTGTGGAATTACAGATGACAATGATCCTCAGTGGCTTGCATGGGTGCAGGTATTGATTGCTCTTATCTACCTGCAATCACACATTCTTACCATAAATGTAGGCTAATCACAAAGTAGAGAAGTTCAAGAACACTGGGTGGCCTCACCTCCATCTCATGGACCAGCTCTCACCTGGAACAGAGAAGGGCAAATATGTCATCTGTCCTCCAAGGGGAAAATCCAAGAAAAAAACAGATACACCCACCCCCAGCACACAGTCAACTTCCAACCAGGTGGCATCAACTTCACTTTCTCCCTTTGTCATTCCTCAAACTCCCAACACACCAGCATCAAGTTCCCCCTCCCCCTCACTCCCCTCCATGTTCCTTGCACCTTCCACAGTCTCCAGTAGCTCCTTGGCACTGACCAGTGTCAGTCATGGAAAATGCAAGATGGTGGACAGTGCAGGCTCTGATGCTGGGTCAGTGTCCAAGCAGACATGGTCTCACCTGCTCAGTGAACAGGCAAAGATGCAGATGGAAGGCCAAGATACATTGCAGCAAATGGTGCAAAGTCTCAGTGGCCTTGCTATGAGCCCCATGCCCTCTGTGCCAGTAAAGACAGCCACTGAAGAAAGTATGGAGACAGCAACGCTTATTATTAACACCCTTGATATGCCTCAGCAGGATCACTTCAAGATACTCAACTACCTTGCCACTCCTGGAAATGCGAACCAAATTATTATCTTCAACAAACTCAAGGAGAACATGCACATCAGGTGGATCCAGTGGAAGTTGTTACAAGTTCACAAGTTGGGTAATGTTGTTTGAGTAGTTTGTTGCGAAGTCTGTATACAATCTTTTACTGCAGTTTCTTTGGACAATATGATGCAATTTGAATGCAATACAATTGGATGTGACTGATGAAAATACATGAACAATACACAAATGCTATGTAGTACTATCAGTTTATGCAGGTGGAGGTATTCCACAGTGGCAATGCTCATCCAGATAATCTTCCCACATTGACTGAGCAATCTCCTCATGACACTGTTCTGCATGCTGCCTCTCTGCAGTACTTGGCACCTCACCTCCAAGTTCAGGAAGAAGACTGTCATAGTTGTCTTCCTGGAAATCAATGTCTTCGCCAAGGGGGAATATGTCAAGGTCAAACATTACACCAAAGTTATGCAAGGCACAGAGTGCCATTGGAATTCTTGCTTGTATTTCAAGACTGAATTCTGGCATGAGCTGAAGTATACACCATTGATGTTTCAGAACTCCAAATATCCATTTGACTACATTCTGAAGAGCAGCATGGCAGAGGTTAAACAGTTCTTGAGGATTTGATGGTCTAGATGAGTGGAGGGGATGAGTCATCAGTGACTGAAAGTGAAGTAATGATATCAAGCCCTTACTTCAGTCTTGATTGATGCCACTCCTTCAAGTGGTAACAGATGCCCCAGTACAGTACAAGCAACACATTGCAGCTACCAAATCCAGTGTCAGCCAGCAGATACTTGCCTAGAGGAATGTGCAAGTCATTCGTATATGCATCATGCCAGAGAGCACCATCAGCGACCAAGCCATCCCAGCCACAGAGTGCATATGTAAAGCACAAGTCAAAGTTGCATATGAAGAGGCAGTTTTGAGATAGATACCCCTTACAGTTCCACTAAGTCACCTGTTCTTCTAGGGGCACATATACCCAGATATGCATGCCATCAACAGCACCGATGCAGTCACAACAAAAAATAAAGCATGGATCATGAGTGATAGTTTCAGATGGGGGGGCTGTCAAATTGGGGAATTTGACTTGCAAGGAGTAGAAAGGATCAGATGAAAACTTGATGAGGACTAGTTTGAAGTATCTGAAAACTGTACAGCTCCATTAGTTCAGATCAAGAATAATATGACTCACTTGGCTACAGTTTCTGGTGTATGTTGAAACCTTTCACTGACATGGCAAGAGGAAAGTCCAGTGATGCAGAAGTAGAGAAAGATAGCAAGTTGTTCTTCAATGGAGATACCACAGCAGCTTCTAGAAAAACTGCAGTCACATAGAATGGATATGAGGGCTTCAAATTGCTCTTTTTGAATGCTGAGGTTGTTCTTGATGTGCTGCAGATGGCCATCTAGCAGTTTGTAAACCCAGGCTTCACCAGTGAGGATGGAGGTGTGATAAGGGATTGGTGTAGAAGCAGAAAAAAATAAAAGCTGGTAGTAGTAGCAGGCATGGGCAATAAGACATGAAAGTAGGGCCAGAAGAAAACATCAGTGTGCAACCTTGTGTTGAGCATTGGCATTGGTATCCACAAGGACAGCATTGCATGGTTAGCATGTAGATTGATATGCTCACATAAACATATGTCACATGAGACCTTCCCACAACCTATGTCACATGACACCATGAGAGAAATTTCCATATCTTTTTTTTTCAAAATTTTTCAACTGGTATTCTGAACAGGGCTTAAGTAAGACAAGGTACAGGTAAAAGAAAGGCACATGGCAGCATGTACACACAGGACAGGCTGCAACAGGGGCCAAGGGTATACTACTAGCATTAAAGAAAAGAGACTGGTGAAAGGAAAGAGTCTGAAGGAAAGGAAGTGACTGGAACACAGTGGCCATGGGTATAGCAGTGTGTGAGAGGGAGCAAGGGCATGGGAAGGTGGCAAAGAAAGTGGAAAGGTAGCATGTGAACAGCAGTGGGCATGAGCAGTCTGGAGACATAATGACAGTCACAGAACAGTTGATGATAGGGGCTTATGCATCTAGGGAATGCAGATTCCTTACACCACATTCTTGATGCATGTTAGAAAGTGATTCTTGGCATACATGTACTCAGTGAAGGTTAGCCCATGGTCTGGTTTTGCATTCTTGGAGGTAGTTAGGGAGTTGGCAGTGCACAGCATCACATTCCCTTTGCTGGCCTGGGTGATGGCTAGTGTGACATTCTCCTCAAGTTGTCTGACCATCTGCACAGCCTCCTGTAGCCCTGGCCTTGAAAAGTACCACATGAATTTGAAAGCTTCTATTTTCTTGAGGGCATACTTGGCTGGTTGGGTCAGTAGATTGGAGGACACTATGGCATCTGCATAAAGGTAGGGGGGTTGGTTTTGAGGGCTCATTGGGGAGGACATTCAGGGTCAGCAACTGGTGGTTGGACTGGGGGGGTGGGGGTCTGTGTTCTCCTTCCCAGCATGGCTGGTCCCCTTGCTGTGGTTCACCCAGTGGGTTGTCCTGGACCCAGCACTGTTCCAAACCCTCAATGGCTTCCTCCCAGGACAATTCTGCCCCTGCCATCATGAGCTCTACTATGCCCTGCAAGGCTGGTAGGGTGAAATCAGGTTGTTGTGGTTGTTGAAGTTGCTGAGCATCCATGGTTGTGGTGCAGACAACCTGAGACCACCTGCAATCCAGGGTGTGATTTGGGAGATCCTCAAAAGGTGGTAAAGGAGTGAATTAGTTGGGAACTAAGGAGCAACAAGAAAAAGTGAAAACTGAACACTGAGATGCCCATGCTGTGAGCTGGGTTCTGATGACAATGGAGGAAAGGAAAGACAAGGCATGTGGCTACACAGCCACTTGCACAAAGACAATATTCTATTACTTGTTGTGCCTCCTACATACTAGAATTCCTATCTTTGTGGTTAACACCCAAATTTTCCTCATATACTTGTACCAATTCTTCCTTATCAGGCTCACCCAAATTTTCTTCTTCCAGCTTATCCTCCTTGCAGGTATGCTCATACTGTGTCCTCTTGGACATTGGCTGTGAATAGCCACAGCATTGCTGCACTTTTGCCATTACCCTCTTGAGGAAGGGGGCAATCAGGAGCCATATTGCCCTCCTTGTTGCAATTGAAGCAGGTGATCCCCACTAGGAACCTCTGGGGTTGTTTCCCCTTACCATTTAAGTGGTCCTGTTCTCATTGACAAGATTTGTGGTCTGCACCATCCTTCTTCAGGAATCTGTTGCTCTTCACTGGAAGATTTGTTTTTCTTCAATAAATGGTATCCCCTTTCTTTAGGTATTTAAAGTTTTCATTAGATGAAGAGTGTTGACCACTGCTCTTGCTGTGTGGGTGTAAACCACTTCATCCCTGGGAGGTTTCCCTCCAAAGCCAGCACAGCTCATGCTCATACACATGCTCATGTCCTTCTGCACCATTTCCATGTAGCATACCTCTTCAAGGATTTCTTTGATTGTTGAGTGCTCAGCTGATATTCTTCAAGCTTCAAATATGCTCTTAATTATTGAGTGTGGTAGTCCCTGCAAGAATTTCCTCCTGAACAAGTAGTCATCCTGGAGTTGCAGCATTCAGTACACACAATGTATGTATACAAGGCTCAGAAAATATTGTAAATGAGTTTATCTGTGCATCTTACAACAGTGTGAATACCACATAGTACACTTCACACATGCAAGCATGAGGTAACACCCCACAACCCTACATTAGGCATGTTGCAATGGAGACTGGATATTGAACATGCCATATAAATTGATGAAAAGCAATAGCCCCATACCCCAACATGCTACTCTTCTTTGTGACCATACATAGACTTTATTGGCCTTCTGGCTTTATCAACATTTGCTTTGCTGAAAACATGATGATATAATAACTCCATAAATGGGGAAAATATCCACTTACAACACTATGCACATAGATGTTTTTCAGATTTAATGGTTAACCCCACTGGAGACATTTGTAAGAAATGCAACATTGTGATGGCAATCAGGATTTTGAATGTATATGGGACTTTGGAGATTGTTGAATAAATTGCCGGATTTCAGCAATCTATATGGGGTTATACAAAGGCAGCATGAATTCCCAACTTCTGATGGCAAGATATCAGGACTCAAATCTGAAGGTTGCATAGGACTATATGAGAGGACATGGCTGTACACAATAACAAGCAGATTCTAAATTTCACAGGATGCTCCACAGCAATAGGGGATTTCAAAAAAGACACTGGTAGGCATTGAGATGCTGCAAATCAAATCTTCATACTGGTTAGCAGATGGAAACTGAGGGTCTTACCAAGAACAGTGAACTGCATAAGAGCTGAAATTATCTTTTTTTTCATTTGAGGAATATCTTGGCTGTGGACAGTTCAAATAAGACTTCGATCATTGTGGTAAAGAATATGTCTTACACATCTGGTTTGCCTGTGCTATACCCACAAGCATGGGACATAAATCATGCACACTTTCACCATGCTTCTGGAAGGCCACTGCAATTTGTGCAATAACAGTATTTTGAACACCTGATTGCTGATATTTTTGGATGACCATTGTCAGATCCAGCTGTAAATCCTTCCTTGAAATACCCCTATCCTTGACCTGTGACTGGAAAAATAAGTATTCAAAGACAATTACACAACCTGTAATCATGAGCTTCATATTCAAGCAGCATCAAATGAGATAATTTACCAATGCCATGTTCAGCAAGTGCCATCAGGGAAGGCTGCCTTGACATGGACAATGTAGGGATGGAGATGGGATAGCTTCCCTGTTTGATGGGTTGCTATGACCAACCAATTCAACACATCATAGACAGCTAGGGAAAGAAAGGAATTGAAACAAACCACCTGACAAGAAAGCAAGGGTAAAACAGGAACCAATGTTAAAGTAAGAAAGAGTGACAAACCAACTATAAAACATATCAGCAATACATGAGTGTGGGATGTGGAACAAAACCATACATCCTGGAAATAGGTTAAACTGTGTCAGGACTGTGGAGGAATTATGACAACTAACATGCTGAGAGAGATGCAAGAAAAGCAATAAGAAAAAGGAATACTCCACAGGAAGACTGTGCCTACATCCTAATGCAATGTGTCAACAATATTGTGGAGATACATGCACTGATCAAGCTCACCATCTGTTTAATGAGAAGACCTTGTGAAAAGCATGCTAAATGGGCAATTTCCACAACACTCACTCTCTAAGATACAGACACCAAAAGTGAAATAGTAAGGATTGTGAGTATATATCTTGCACCAACAGATGCTGCCACAACATCACTCACATTCTATGCATGCAAGTCAAGCAAAGTGGTGGTGAATATAATCAGTATGCATCCACCACCATCTGCCATGATTCCACTTACATACTATGAAATGCAGTCCAACAGGGTGGGAGTGAACATGTCAGCATACACATACATCCACCACCCATGACTCCACTCACATCCTATGAACCCCAGTCCAACAGGGTGGGAGTGAACATGTCAGCATGCATACACCACCATCTGCCATGATTCCACTCACTCCCTATGAACCCCAGTCCAACAGGATGGGATTGAACATGTCAGCATGCATCCACCACCATCTGCCATGACTCCACTCACATCCTATGAACCCCAGTCCAACAGGGTGGGAGTGAACATGTCAGCATACATCCACCACCCATGACTCCACTCACATCCTATGAACCCCAGTCCAACAGGGTAGGAGTGAACATGTTAGCATGCATCCACTACCATCTGCCATGACTCCACTCACAAGCTATGAACCCCAGTCCAACAGGGTAGGAGTGAACATGTCAGCATGCATCCACCACCATCTGCCATGACTCCACTCACAAGCTATGAACCCCAGTCCAACAGGGTAGGAGTGAACATGTCAGCATGCATCCACCACCATCTGCCATGACTCCACTCACATACTATGAACCCCAGTCCAACAGGGTGGGAGTGAACATGTCAGCATGCATCCACCACCATCTGCCATGACTGCACCCACTCGCTATGAACCCCAGTCCAACAGGGTGGGTGTGAACATGTCAGAATGCATCCACCACCATCTGCCATGACTCCACCCACATCCTATGAACCCCAGTCCAACAGGGTGGGAGTGAACATGTCAGCATGCATCCACCACCATCTGCCATGACTCCACTCACATACTATGAACCCCAGTCCAACAGGGTGGGAGTGAACATGTCAGCATGCATCCACCACCATCTGCCATGACTCCACTCACTTGCTATGAACCCCAGTCCAACAGGGTGGGAGTGAACATGTCAGCATGCATCCACCACCATCTGCCATGACTCCACTCACTCCCTATGAACCCCAGTCCAACAGGATGGGAGTGAACATGTCAGCATGCATCCACCACCATCTGCCATGACTCCACTCACATACTATGAACCCCAGTCCAACAGGGTGGGAGTGAACATGTCAGCATGCATCCACCACCATCTGCCATGACTCCACTCACATACTATGAACCCCAGTCCAACAGGGTGGGAGTGAACATGTCAGCATGCATCCACCACCATCTGCCATGACTCCACTCACTCGCTATGAACCCCAGTCCAACAGGGTAGGAGTGAACATGTCAGCATGCATCCACCACCATCTGCCATGACTCCACTCACTCCCTATGAACCCCAGTCCAACAGGGTGGGAGTGAACATGTCAGCATGCACCCACCACCATCTGCCATGACTCCACTCACATCCTATGAACCCCAGTCCAACAGGGTGGGAGTGAACATGTCAGCATGCATCCACCACCATCTGCCATGACTCCACTCACATACTATGAACCCCAGTCCAACAGGGTGGGAGTGAACATGTCAGCATGCATCCACCACCATCTGCCATGACTCCACTCACATCCTATGAACCCCAGTCCAACAGGGTGGGAGTGAACATGTCAGCATGCATCCACCACCATCTGCCATGACTCCACTCACATACTATGAACCCCAGTCCAACAGGGTGGGAGTGAACATGTCAGCATGCACCCACCACCATCTGCCATGACTCCACTCACTCCCTATGAACCCCAGTCCAACAGGGTGGGAGTGAACATGTCAGCATGCATCCACCACCATCTGCCATGACTCCACTCACATACTATGAACCCCAGTCCAACAGGGTGGGTGTGAACATGTCAGCATGCATCCACCACCATCTGCCATGACTCCACTCACATACTATGAACCCCAGTCCAACAGGGTGGGAGTGAACATGTCAGCATGCATCCACCACCATCTGCCATGACTCCACTCACTCCCTATGAACCCCAGTCCAACAGGGTAGGAGTGAACATGTCAGCATGCATCCACCACCATCTGCCATGACACCACTCACTTGCTATGAACCCCAGTCCAACAGGGTAGGAGTGAACATGTCAGCATGCATCCACCACCATCTGCCTTGACTCCACTCACTCCCTATGAACCCCAGTCCAACAGGGTGGGAGTAAACATGTCAGCATGCACCCACCACCATCTGCCATGACTCCACTCACTCCCTATGAACCCCAGTCCAATGGGGTGGGAGTGAACATGTCAGCTTGCACCTACCACCATCTGCCATGACTCCACTCACAACCTATGAACCCCAGTCCAACAGGGTGGGAGTGAACATGTCAGCATGCATCCACCACCATCTGCCATGACTCCACTCACTCGCTATGAACCCCAGTCCAACAGGGTGGGAGTGAACATGTCAGCATGCATCCACCACCATCTGCCATGACTCCACTCACAAGCTATGAACCCCAGTGCAATGGGGTGGGAGTGAACATGTCAGCATGCACCCACCACCATCTGCCATGACTCCACTCACTCCCTATGAACCCCAGTCCAATGGGGTGGGAGTGAACATGTCAGCATGCATCCACCACCATCTGCCATGACTCCACTCACATCCTATGAACCCCAGTCCAACAGGGTGGGAGTGAACATGTCAGCATGCATCCACCACCATCTGCCATGACTCCACTCACTCCCTATGAACCCCAGTCCAACAGGGTAGGAGTGAACATGTCAGCATGCATCCACCACCATCTGCCATGACTCCACTCACATCCTATGAACCCCAGTCCAACCAGGTGGAGGTGAACATGTCAGCATGCATCCACCACCATCTGCCATGACTCCACTCACATACTATGAACCCCAGTCCAACAGGGTAGGAGTGAACATGTCAGCATGCATCCACCACCATCTGCCATGACTCCACTCACTCGCTATGAACCCCAGTCCAACAGGGTGGGAGTGAACATGTCAGCATGCATCCACCACCATCTGCCATGACTCCACTCACTCGCTATGAACCCCAGTCCAGCAGGGTGGGAGTGAACATGTCAGCATGCATCCACCACCATCTGCCATGACTCCACTCACATACTATGAGCCCCAGTCCAACAGGGTGGGAGTGAACATGTCAGCATGTATCCACTACCATCTGCCATGACTCCACTCACTCGCTTTGAACCCCAGTCCAACAGGATGGGATGGAACATGTCAGCATGCATCCACCACCATCTGCCATGACTCCACTCACAACCTATGAACCCCAGTCCAACAGGGTGGGAGTGAACATGTCAGCATGCATCCACCACCATCTGCCATGACTCCACTCACTCGCTATGAACCCCAGTCCAACAGGGTGGGAGTGAACATGTCAGCATGCATCCACCACCATCTGCCATGACTCCACTCACTCCCTATGAACCCCAGTCCAATGGGGTGGGAGTGAACATGTCAGCATGCATCCACCACCATCTGCCATGACTCCACTCACTCCCTATGAACCCCAGTCCAACAGGGTGGGAGTGAACATGTCAGCATGCATCCACCACCATCTGCCATGACTCCACTCACTTCCTATGAACCCCAGTCCAACAGGGTGGGAGTGAACATGTCAGCATGCATCCACCACCATCTGCCATGACTCCACTCACATACTATGAACCCCAGTCCAACAGGGTGGGAGTGAACATGTCAGCATGCATCCACCACCATCTGCCATGACTCCACTCACATACTATGAACCCCAGTCCAACAGGGTGGGAGTGAACATGTCAGCATGCGTCCACCACCATCTGCCACAACTCCACTCACATACTATGAACCCCAGTCCAACAGGGTGGGAGTGAACATGTCAGCATGCATCCACCACCATCTGCCATGACTCCACTCACATACTATGAACCCCAGTCCAACAGGGTGGGAGTGAACATGTCAGCATGCATCCACCACCATCTGCCATGACTCCACTCACATACTATGAACCCCAGTCCAACAGGGTGGGAGTGAACATGTCAGCATGCATCCACCACCATCTGCCATGACTCCACTCACAACCTATGAACCCCAGTCCAACAGGGTGGAAGTGAACATATCAGCATGCATCCACCACTATCTTCAATGAGTCAACTTACATGCTGTCAATTACAGTCAAACACAACAGCAACAATCACCTTCAGCATCAGTCATAGTCACACTTGCAGAATTTTACACACCTCCTGTAACCTAATTAGCCTCTCATTCACCCAAAATACTGGTTGCTTACAAATGGGAACCATGTTGAAAGGTCATATGCTAAGGTGTCCTGTCCAATCTTATCATCCACATGCTTCATCCTCCTCTTCAATGTCCTTTCTGTAGTCAGCACCCTGTCTAAATTGATTTTTACCACTCACTTCATTATGGCAAATTCCATGCAGAGTCCCAGGTTTGACTGCTGTGATGATATAAGCAGTCCTTGCAGCCCTTCCTCTGTCAAAGCATTTGCTGTGCATTTCAATAGCTCTTCACAATCTGCACTTTCCTGTTCCATGCCTGGAGAGACACATGCCAGTCTGCAGTTTTTTTATTCAGGGCTTACTTACCAGTGAGCACCACATAGCTTTGAGGTGGAAACTTCAATTCATTCAGCCACCCTTTGATCTTTTCCAGACAGCCCTTCTGCAACTGTTTTTCTACCTCTGGTGCCCCTTTCATTGCATCCTCTATAGTTAACCCCCTCTTCATAAGCTCCTGAACTGCATCAAGATTTAAGGTGTCTGCCTTTGTTAGTAGCACAATCACAGGAACTGTGCATATCCTAAATCCTTGCACTAAATATGATGTGATATTTGTGTACACATACCATGTCCTGAATCACACTCATTAAAGAACTTCCTTTCGGCAGCCATGACCATCCTATGCCTTTCATTCAAAGGAACGCAATACCTAAATCAATCAAAAAAGACCACATCAGTGCATTCCCAGTGGCACTAGTCATACATTTCCCTACCAAATTGCATGTATTCTCTTCGCCAGTTTGGTGGACTTTGCCTGATCTGTAACAAATTTCTTCATCTTATCAAACTCTTCCTCGCTCCCCGCCTCAAATCCACATGAGTCATGGAACACATAGCGCGGGTTACTTTTAAACACTAGCTCATCCTCAATGTTATGGTAGCCACGCTGCATAAGTTTGACGTGAGCATCATGCAATCTCACGTGGTAGCCTTACCCCCAGTGAACCCTGCACCGCCCCAGTATCAACCTGGCAGAATGGCATGTTGACAAATACGAAGCACATAACACACCCACATACCTTCTCCCCGTTTCCATCGAAGATCTCAGGCTGATCCGTAGTGTTACAAACCCGCTGTAAAACAGTTGTTTTACCTGCATTTGCTCTGCCCATGACAAGAATGCGCAAACGACGGATGCGATCAATCTGCTTTTTAGCCTCGGTAGGATCTAAACGATAGTCTGAAGGCTGTGTAGGGACGATTTCGTGCGAGGCAACTGGAGTGGCTTCAGTGGGGAGTGATGCACCAGCATCGCGACTCGGAGGTTGAGAACGCCGCATTTTAGCCTCAGTAGGATCTAAGCGATAGTCTGAAGCCTGTGTGGGGACAATTTCGTGCGAGGCAACTGGAGTGGTTTCAGTGGGGAGTGATGCACCAGCATCGAGACTCGGAGGTTGAGAACGCCGCATTTTAGCCTCAGTAGGATCTAAGCGATAGTCTGAAGCCTGTGTAGGGACGATTTCGTGCGAGGCAACTGGAGTCGCTTCAGTGGGGAGTAATGCACCAGCATCGCGACTCGGAGGTTGAGAACGCCGCAACGAACGCCACCAGGAACAAAGAGACCTCGGCGCCATGGCGATGTGAAGATGAGAAAACAGCTCTTAGGATGTCTTGAACAGTAAGCGTGCTATGGCTGTAGGGGATGATGGTGGTGAAGTACAAAGCGTAAAGGACAGCAGATTTGAGGGGCGTTGAATCAACGTGCCTGTAGTGCACAGCCTGACACGTGTGTTAACTACGATCACGAAGTTTCTGCTGCACCGTCCCACTTCATCTCGTCGTCTGACCGAGTCCCGGTGATATATCGACGAGAGAAAGACTCAACCATCGGTCCTTCAGGGGAGCTTGTCCCATACTCTCCGCGGTACCAAACCTGCTCGATAGGTACACTAATTATACTCCTGGTGGAACGGACTACCGATCTTCTCAGCGGCTTTGTGTTTCCGTGCTCGCCCCGTCCTTTACACCAGGCACCGCACCACAGTGGGGCTTCCCCAGCTCCTCCATCGAGGATCTGGTTTCCAAAATCATTGAATCTTCCACAATACTCTGCCGTGCAGTTGGGAAAACCACAAGCAACATGTCTCTTTGCTAACCCACCCTAATATTCGCACGAGGGGTATAAACGACAAGTGACTTGTCCAAGGCGCCCGCACAATCACGGGTTCAAGATCTGAACCACGAACCAACCTGCTATAACCACATCGGCCGGTGGTGCCGATGACGGCCATCGCTGAGCCTGCCAACTCTATGGCCACCCGTCCACAGTACAGTTCCGTCTCCAAAATGCATACCAGTGAGTGCTGTGTTCCAGCCACCCCCTTAATCCCCCTTAATTCCACCAGGATGAGATCCTATTCTTTACGCTGTGGGTGACTGCAACCGATAGCCATGGAAGTGACAGACCCTCCGGTATAAAATTTGCATGACAATCCAATGGTACACCCATCAATCTCCATGCCAGTCATTCATATGCCACTACGTAGTTTTCTAGCTAAACATCATAGAATAACCTTTAAAGCTTGTGCCTTGGTGCTCCTTCCCTTGATGGGGTTCCGTCGCCCTCTGAAAGGCGAAGACATTTCTGAAGTCACAAATACATATCGCATTACCCTTTCCCCACATATCGCTGCTTCTCATACTCCCTCCAGAGCGACTTCATGAGAGTCTTGCCACCGGAATCCAGTGCAGACCATCAGAACATCTCGATTGTACTCGCCGAGCACTTCACATAATGAGAATAGCCCAGGCTCGAGTTCTCTTCGTACATCTAGTGTCAGGATATACAACGGGTCGTTCATAGAGTCGATGTATGCCAAGAGAACGTGTCCTACATGCTTTGCGAAAGGCTTCGCCAGAGATTCAGCGTTTTGTGTTTCGGCGGCAATCGCGGTGTGTTGTGTTGTGTGCACACGAGTGACAGTTTTGACAACGAGTGCGGTGAGAAGTCCACTAAGAGCACGGCTTTCGTACGATGCCGGGCGGCTGAGATGGTGAGATCCAAGAGAAGTATTCCTGCGATGTGTTTATTCTGCTTAGCTTCTGGGGACACATGCGCCTGGTTGTCAGCAGCAGTTGATGCAAGACGAAGGCCAGATGTGGGAGCGTATGTTTAACTCTGTCGCTTCTCAGACGAACGAGAGAGCCTGCTAAGCAAACGATGCGGTGAAAAATCGCAAACGAAGTGGTGGTGACGTGGTCGGTGGAGCCCGATAGAATTTTACAGAACAAAGACCGGTACCCCTGAGGTCGACTGAACACGCATCAACGGCTGCCATTGAATACATACATCCAAACCTCGCCTCCCATTGCCACATAACTGGTGGCCATCTCTCGTGCCTCCAGAACCTGACTCTCCCGCGCCGTCCCCTTCACACCCAGGCGGCCGGCTTCCATTTCATCGAGCTCAGACATTCCCCGCGATACCGCACCATCCATCCTCGGAACAACAGCCAAAAAATACAAGGCAGCATTATCAGCAGAGGCCCGTCTCCGAACCAACAAATCTTCCTCACCCGTACTGCTTTCCCCCGTTCCTGGGTCACCACTTATATCATCATCCTACGATGGCACATGGCCAAAGGCACCCTCCACGCCACGCGGCACGAGTCCAAATCCCGCCATTTTCATGAGTCCAGGCGACATGTCTATGGATGTCAGCAGAGTCGATCCGGAGGAGGTGCTCGTAGACTATCAGACTGTTGAGCCCGGAGATGTGTCGGGGGACTTGGAAGATGACAATCAAATACGAAGACAAGGTCCTCGTATCTATTCGGTAAATACGTTGTCTCGCTTTGAGAGACCGCACGTTCTTACCCTTCTCCCAGCATTCGCCCTACAGCCGGTCACCAGGCTTGGGATACATCAATACCGAAAAGCATCAAACTCCTTCCGCAACACGCAAAATCAACGCTTAATGCCCCTCCCTAATTTCACTTTGACGAGGTCCTAACAGGATCAGAGAACGAACCTGTTTACAATGCTGTCACAAGAAGTCACGTATGTGCCGCCATGGAGGGTTACAATGCAGTGATATTCGCCTACGGGCAAACTGCCAGTGGAAAGACATTTACCCTTGTGCGTTTTCATGCGTGCGCCCGCTCACTGCTCTGATACCTACACACGCGTACAGTCGGGAAATGAAGATCAGCCCGGTATCATTCCTCGTGCTATGAAGGACGTCTTTGCTCACATCCGTCGCACGTCCACACGTGAATATCTCCTTCGCTGCTCCTACCTCGAGATATACAACGAAACCATTTATGATCTGCTCGCGCCACCTTCCGTGGCCGCAACACAGCCTGTACAGCTAATTGGACAGGGCATATTGTCTCCGCTAAGAGAAGAGGTAGTCACCAGCTTGAAGAGCGTACGGGAGGTGATGGAGAGAGGTGAAAGACATCGAAGAACCGCCAGCACGGACTGGAATGAAAGAAGTAGCAGAAGTCACAGCGTGTTCAGGCTTGTGATTGAGAGCAGGGAAAGAGGCGAGGGCAAGCCAGAGGCAAGTGGGCGACAAACCCCGGGCTTGCGACCACCTACTCCTGGCGGAACGCGGTTACAGACAATCGGCGGCCGGAGTGTTCAGATGTCTGTTCTGGTCAGCGTCACTTTCCCAGTAAACATTTCAGACAAGCTGATCCTTCATCACAGAGTTTGATTGACTTGGCGGGCTCGGAAGAAGCAACTTCAGACAAGGAGCGCACACGGGAAGGCAAATACATTAACACAAGGTCAGCCTGTCTATTCTCCTTGTATCCCATAACTTATTCAACGGACCACAGCTTGCTCACCTTAGGAAGCGTCATCGGCACATTAGCGGAGAACGCCGCAAAGAATAAAACGTAAGATCACCTGGTGCATGACTTAAGTGTTAACCTGACCCGTTAATAGCGACCATGTACCGTACCGCAACTCCAAACTTACCCGTCTACTCCAACCCTCCCTCTCGGGTGATGCACGCATCAGTGTCGTCTGTACCGTCAACCCAGACGCCAATGCTGTTACGGAGACGACTAGTACTCTCGGGTTCGCCGCACGAATCAAACGCGTGCAATTACATGCGAAGAAGAAGGAGGTCGTAGACACAGAAGCCCTTATCGAGCGGTACCGCAAGGAGATCGAAGAATTGAAGCGGAAGCTTGCGGAACGTGAAGCAGAGGCACCAGCCCGGAACAGAAGACTGAGCGCAAGAGAAGTAGGTTGCCTCTTCTTTTTTCTCTGCCTTCGGTGTTTCCTCAAAGAACGGACGTGACATCTGCAGCAAGTCGACGAATCAAAGGCAATGAGGGATCTTAATTCGAGGATACAGCAACTTACCAAACTCATCCTGACGAGCCAATCCGTCGACGAGAACAAGGGAGATGAATCGAGGCCAGCAAGCCCTTCCAAAGTTGATTTCGACATGTCACCTTACCAAGTGGGTAGCACGCAATGCTGCGCTTTTATTGCGTTTATTTAAAGACTAAATTTGTTTAAAGCTTCAGCAAGAGCTTCTAGCCACACGTCGGCAGATCGAATCTCAATCGAACCAGATCTTGTCTCTGGAGGCAGCCCTGCTGGCGCGTCCTGAAATCTCACCGGACGCACCTGAATCTGAAAAGGACAAGCTTATCGCCGAACAGCAGAAGACGATCAGAGAGCTCGAGATCGTCGTTCGCGGGTACGAAGATAACCTAGGAGAGCCCCTCCGACAAGTCAAGGAAGACGTTGAGCGGGAGTGGGGCGAGCGCCTGCAAGCCGAGGTGCAAAAACGAGAAGAAAAGGAGGCGTGGGCGACGGAATTGGTGCGTCAACTAGAGAAAGAGAAACGAGCGCGCACAAAGTTGGAGGAGGAACGACGTGCATTGGCAGCATTCGTCAGCAAATTCGATTCCCTAGGCTTGGGTGCCGGAAGCAACCTGAGTTCAAAGCTGAAGCCTGCGAAACCCACCCCGGGCGGCGCAACGATAGCCTTTGTTGAACGTCAACAGAACCGACACAGTATGAACCTCAACACTACTACCATCCTGGAAGAATCGCCGATGAGGATGGATGTGAAGAATCAGCCGAGGTTGCTGGATCAAACGCCGGAAGAGGATTGGAGCATTGTAGAAGATGCGAGCTTTGAGGTAGAAGCTAGCAAGCTAAAGGTTGGGGGGAAGAGAGCTGAGAGTCCCTTGAAAGAGGTATTTGGACGAAAGGAGAATATACCACTGTAGGGTATAGTTATGAGATTAATATTCTGTGTCTGTACGCATGTTTGTCTACTGCTTTGCTTTGTGTTGCCTATGATATCCAAGAATTGTTAAATGTTTTTATTGGCTGACTGGGTCTCATGAGCAGCAAGTAGTACTAATTGGCAAACTGAGATTCCACAGAACATTGTATATGAGCACTTATGGACTCCTGTTTGGGAGTAGTTCAGGATGTGATATGTTAGCAGTGGGTTTCAGCTTATCTTCAGTTTAGCCAGCCTAGATCTAGAGAAGTAATCTTATCAACCAACATTGGCTAAGAAGTCATTGTACATCAATCAATATGTAACCTCTTGTTGAGATAACAAGTTAAGCCCATGCCCCAACTAGAACATGGCCAGCACTGCCAGCAGGCACCTTGTTTACCATGCTGGAGTGCTGCCCTTGTTGTTGGTGTCAATGGTCACATGCTGTACACAGTTGTACTTATGGAGTTGTTTACATTAGTTCACACCTCAGCACTTGTGTCTATGATGCTGAGGTGGGTATGGTAGCCCCTGAGGACATGCATGTATACTTACTCTTTGTAGTGTGCCCAGTCAGGTATTGTCAATGTTAGTGCTTGTGTCTAGGACACTGAGTGTGTCTGGTCAGGTTTTACAACAGGTTATGAGCCCTCAAAGCTGATCTGCACTGACACAACTCTAAGTTCACCTGTTTTACAGCACATATATACACCTTTAACACATATCTTCACTACCCTTGGCTGCTCCAGACATTCCTGCCATTTGTCATGGGCAAATTTGATCATATCCCTGAGTTAACCAATGCCTCAACTTTCTTTGCCTGGAAGACTCAGGTGCTCCTGGCCTTAGATCATGAGGGTGCATATTTTGAAGGATGCTGTAGGTATCCTCAGTAGTGCAACAAGCTACTAATGTATTAGGCCAACCTGTAGGTATCTACAGGATATCAGTAAGTATAATACTGGTAGTGAAAGTGAGCTTACCCTCAGTAGTGCAACAAGCTACTGAGGGAACAGTGAATAAACTACTGTAAAATGTGCGCTCTAACGTGATTATGTAAGCACCCAAACATCGCACCAAAGTGAGCAGAACACAGGGGAGAATATATCTCCAACAGCATATAGCCATGTCAGCAATGGTACAGACCCACTGGACCCTGTTGACTATGTGTCAGTAAAGCTGAAGCTTGCCAATCCCACTAAACTCACTGATGATGAGTGATGAGTGGAGAGTGATAGTTGATTGGTCTAAGGTGGACACTGTGGCAAAAGATGTTTTATGCTGATGTTTATTGCCAGCTGTTCTTTGCCTTATTCCCCAGGAGTGGTCTACCACTGCTCAGGATGTCTGGACCTCCCTTCATGATAATTTTGACCATGTTGATGTTGGCTCACAGCACCTTGTATGGGCAAGGATTTTGCACATGTGCATGAAGGATGCTGGTGATGTGGCTTGTTACTTGTCAGAACACTCTGCTGCTTGATGTGACCTCATTTGTATGGGAGCATCTTACTCTGATGAAGAGGCTGTTTTCCATCTTATTGATGGTCTCCCAGAGACTGGCACCTGGCCATCTTTCTGCCTTTTCTTGCAAAGCTCTTGCACCATTGTGAGTACCACCTCTGTGGGCACCTCTGTTTCCTCTGTGTTGGCCTCTGCCCCTGTGGCTTGTTTGTCCATCTCCATGGCACTGTCCATGAGCTTGGTGACCTTTGAAAGCATCTTGGTCAAGAGTGCAGCTGAGGCTCACTGCTTGATTCAACAACTTTCCCTCTCTTTGGTGGGGTCCAAGTACACCAATGATGTGACTTCACCTCCTGTTGGTCCTCCCAATGTGAACCTGGTGACAGGTCTCTGAAAGACACAAAATAATCCATCAGGTACCTACTGTGACACCCCCATCAGCAAAGGTCTTGTCTGTGGTGCCAGTAATCATGATAGGGCACACTGCTTTAAACCTGGAGGTGGCATGGCTGGTCAACAACCTTCCTGGCAGAAGGGCAAGGGAGATAAGGATAAGGACAAACCTACTTCAGTGGCAGCAACTACACCTACCTCTCCCACCTCTGCATTGGCTCCAGTGGCTGCAGCAGCACTTGATCCTCCCACAGTCTCTCCTTTGACTACACACCCTGGGGATCTCACTTGTGTGGTCATTACCAAACTCAGCAATGATGGGGGTGCACCCACCTTTGCACCATCACCAGCCCTAAAGGCATGCCTCAGCACTCTCTTGGCCTCCAGTCTGTTGGAGTCTGGCACATCTTGCACTTTGGTTTGTGATTGTGCATTCTTCCACACCTATGTCCCAGACACTTCTGTCAATGTTCAAATGGCCAATCATGGACACTTACCCACTACTGGACATGGTGAATGCCTGGTTTTTCTGTCTGTTGGCAGTGACAAGTACCAGGTTCAGCTCACCAATTGCTTGCATGCACCACAAGATGTGCTACATCTTGTCTTGGTCAGGTGGATGCTCTGTCAAGGCTGGGGTTGCAGTTTTCAGGGGGACCCTGCATGCTGCGAGCTCTCCTACTGTGGATGGCTGTTAGGCAGTGTGCAGCTCCAGTTGAACAACCTTTGCTTCCTAGACCTTGAGTTCATTCACTTTGATGACCCCTACCCCTTACCACTACTCCTGTCCTCACTGCCTTTGCTCAGGCTCCTGTCACCTATGACTTGTGGCATGCTAGATTTGGCCATGTAGGTGGCAAGGCAGTGAGTCAACTCTCTTCAATAACATTCAGTGTCACTGTTGGCTCCTCCACCCCACAGTCAGTTTGCAAGTCCTGCATGGTCAGGAAGCATGCATGCTCACCATTCAAACCTTCTAAGACTTGCACCACTGCCTTCCTTGAACTTGTGCACACTGATCTTGGGAGACCAATGCCAGTCCAGACCTTTCATGGCAAGCTGTACTTCATGGTTATACTCAATGACTATACCCATGTACTGGATGTACACCTGCTTGCTTGCAAAGACCAGGCCCTTGAAGCCTGGGAGGTTACCTGAACCTGCTGGGAATGACAGCATGATGCAAAGGTTAAGGCCCTACAGTTGGACAATGGAGGAGAGTTTCTCAGTAATGCATTCATCCAGTCTCTGAACTCACAAGGTATTGTTCATTGCTTGTCCATGCCATACATGCACCAGCAGAATGGGGTTTCTGAATGGGTTATCCATACATTGGAGGGATGGGTCTTGGCCATGTTACACCTTGCTCAGCCCCCACTCATTTGCTGGGGTGAGGCGATGCTTACTGCCTCCTATCTACACGATCACATGGGGTCATGTGTCTTACTGAATGGGATCACACCCTATGAAATGTTGCATCATACATGACCTGATCTCAGCCACTTATGAGTTTGGGGCTGTCAAGCTTACATGTGTATCCCTTTAGAACTCCAGCAGAAGTTAGGACCCAAGTCCAAACTGGTGCACTTTGTAGGTTATCCACCAGGGGTCAAGGCATACAGGGTGCACAATGTTAGTACTAGACAGTTTTTTAATTCCAGGGATGTTATCTTCAATGAAAACATTCACAAACTACCCTTTGAGGTAGTGTTGACTGGTGGACTGTCACCTGCTGCCAATGATGACTTGGACTCAGATGAAGACTTGCAGCCCCCATCTCCATCACCCCCACCATCTCAGTGTGTTTCACCTCTGGTACCCTTGGCTGTCAGCCAGCCCTCTACTCCTCCCACTGCTCCTTTATGTCATTCTGGCAGGGTCAGGGTACAGACTGAGGCAGGTAAGGTGTTTACAGAGTCTCTTCAGGTGACACCACCTCAGTGTCAGTGAGAAAAGGATGAGTGGGGTCCATGGGAAGATGTACCAGGTGGCAGTCAATGAGATCATACTCTTGGAGAAGATGAATTATGTACTCACTCTGGTGAAGCCATAGTTCATGGGTGTGATGATCACATTCAAATTGGATGCTGAGGTACTTTGTGACAGGTCCCATGTCCAAGATGCCAAAATGGAGGTGCAGACAATGCTTGACCTCAGAGAGGAAACACTCATTATTGCTTCCACTGAGACCATCATTGATGTGCCAGGCAGCCATGCAGACAACCTCTAACTGATGAAAAACAAACACTGCATGATCCACCTTGCTGTGCTGGAATCCCTGACTCTCAAGTTTGGAGAGAAGTGTTTTGTAAAAGTGGTAGGCTGCCTATTTAATCCCATAGAGGGTGGAGTGAAGCAACCTGACCAGCTCCTTGCCATTTGGGCCATATTCCTTGTACCTGGGTGGCTGTTTGGCATACACCTTCTCCTTGACCTTCCCATGGAGGAATGCTCTTTTTATATCAAGTGAATGTAACTCCCAGTCCTCCCTAGTGGCAATAGCAGCAAGGAGTTGGATGGAGCTCTGCCTTGCAACAGGTGCAAATGTCTGTCCAAAACCCTTGCCTGGTATCAACCCCATGTAGTCTATTTAGTCACAACATATAGGTAGCCTGTGTGCCAAAATGCCAACACTTATATAGACCCTGCAATGGGCCCATCTAAATAGATTAGCCATGACACATGGACAGGCCTGAGGGCCTATAGTGAGAGCAACATATGTACAGGCCCATAAGCACAATTCCACAACATATGGGAGGGCCTGTGGAGGGTAAGGATGCTGCAACATATAGACAGGCCTGTGATCAAGTAAGTATGCTGAGCTACTGTAAGACATGGATGGGCCCATCCATGGTAGGGTGTGCCCCAGTCACAATATCAGGATGGGCCTGCCTATTGTATCATGAAGAAGGTTGCAACATATGGATGGGCCCACCTGTCATATGCTTTATAGGGTCACAACATAAAGAGGGGCCCCTCTATGATAGATTACAGAGTTGGCAACATATGGAAGGGCCCATCTTTGGGATAATATACCCCTGTCACAACATATAGATGGGCCCATCCATAGCAAGATGCATGTCTGTTTGCAACATAAGGATGGGTCCGTCAGTAATATCATTGACAGCATCACAACACATAGATGGGCCCATCAGTAATGTCATTTATAGAATCACAACATATGGATGGGCCCTTCCATAATACCATTTATACCATCACAACACATGGGCAGGCCCCATCCATAGTAAGATGTACCTGTTGCAACATAAAGACAGGCCTTCAATATATATCATTTACAGGGTCACAACACATGGACAGGCCCATCTAGTAAGATGCACCCATGTCACAACATAAAGATGGGCCAGTCAGTATTATCAATTACATTGTCACAACAGATGGACAGGCCCATCT
>NW_026261079.1:0-23453 GCF_024613125.1 Pisolithus orientalis | reverse complement strand
GTATTCCTTACCAGATGGCATGGATTCGTTCATTCACCCTTGTTGTGGTTCCATGGTCAACCACAAATTTCCTCATCTCGTCAAACTGTCGGGTGGAACCTGCTTCGAACCCACAGGAGTCATGGAACACAAAGCCTGGGTTACTACGAAATACGAGCTCATGCTCAATCTTAT
Organism: Pisolithus orientalis; assembly: GCF_024613125.1. Classification (NCBI taxonomy): domain Eukaryota; kingdom Fungi; phylum Basidiomycota; class Agaricomycetes; order Boletales; family Pisolithaceae; genus Pisolithus; species Pisolithus orientalis. The sequence continues at coordinate 23,279 of NW_026261079.1, read as the reverse complement.
GGACACCACGCTGAGAGAACTCAGCATCAATATCAATTTCCACGAGTCAACATGGCATCTTACTTCCAAAGTGCCTTGCACGACACCACCATCCATCTGAAATTGTTAGATAGGTCTCACCAACCCGATAGGACTATACCTTGTTTCCTTTCCCATCCAAGATCTCTGGCTTTTCTGTAGAGTTGCAAACTCTTTGGAGGATGGTGGTTTTACCGGCATTCGCTCTGCCCATGACCAGAATTCGAAAGCGCTTGATTTTTTTCATGTATTCTTGAGCCATCTCAGAATTGAGACGGTAAGCAGGTCCAGAAGACGCAGTTGCTGCGACTCCGCCTTAGACAACTTGGATTTCACGAAGAGCGACAATAATACCTTGCGGAGTAGTCTCAATCTGAGGGGGAACTGGATTCGCCACATCACCAATAAGATCGCTAGGTTCTGTGTCCCGATATTAAGCATGTCATTTTCGTAGGCTAGAACAATATCATACCTGCAGCCGTAGCTTCAGTTGCAGCAGGAACTATATCACTTGGATCGCTCTGGCGGGCGCGATGCGAATCACTGCCGAACGACTTGAACCACGTCTTGATACGACCAGGAGCCATGTGAATGTAAGATACGATTCTGTGTACTTCAAAATGGGACTTTAAGACGTGCCGAGGATCAGCGTGAAGCCCGTCGTCGTGGTATTGAGCAAGTCCTTCCGATATCAAGGCGCCTATCTTCTCACTTACGCATGTGCTTACGTAACTTTCAGCGTCGGTTCGCATCATTACCTGTCCATCTCGGACGTCGAGGGGTATGCCATTATCCAATGCAATAGCGATTCGAAGTGACAAGCACGCCAAGTACTGGTTCAATGATGGTTCCGTCATCGTCACCATCCATCGGACACTCAGCGATCGTGCCCAGGAGGAAGCCACAGTTCTATTCAAACTGCATTCGAGCCTGCTCGCTCGACATTCGACATACTTTGGTCGTGTTCTCAAAGGTTCGGGTATAGACGAAGGAGAGCCGCTCGTGTCGGATAATTCGCGAATATCAAGGGTGACAGTCCCACCTGGACTTGGCGTACGGGTGGAAGAATTTGTGTCATTGCTGGAACATTTATACCATGATACGTGAGCATTTTCCCGTGTTTCCGTTGCAACAACCATGGCCCGATATCAATTGTTATACTGACGATTGAACTCCTCTCCCCTCCCCCTCACAGCCCTCTATCATCAAAGTCTCCATTCAATCAGGTCGCTTCGATCCTCCGCGTGTCCTCCCCATCTCAGCTCGACTTCCCCGACTTACACGCTCTCGTCCGAAGCTACTTAGAAGCGATGTTTCCAAGTGGTCCTTTTCCATTTACGCATCCCAATCATCTCGAGGAGGCATTGGCACTGACGACGGCGTATGACATCAGATCGGTAAGTCCGTCTCCGTCGACTCAACCGTTTTTTTATACCTGTATTCGGACGTACTCATGTCTGGATCGGTCCCATCGTGTGAATAACACGTTTTCATACGGAAAATAATCGTGTTCGTCCTCAGATCCGAAAGGGCATATATTACAGCCTCGTCACGACAACCGACTTCGAAACAGAAGAGGTAGAGGTAGGTGAGCAGGGAAAAGTGAACACAAGAGAAAACAATCTGGAGAACAGTCAAGGTGACATCGTCGAAGATTCGAAGACGAGACACAGTGTCCTGTCGCCCGCAGATGTAGAGAGATGCGGGAGGTTGATGGCTGGGATTGTGGATCATTTCACGCCCATATTGTTCACGCCGGTAGGTGCGATCTTTTGTGCGTCTCTTGTGTGTACCCAAAACCGCCAGTCGGACTGCGGCACGCAATGAATGATTCCCCCTCCCCTTTCTCATCGAACGCCCTATTAACTACAATTTTCGCTCCTGTTTAACGCTCTTCTTTCCCAGCCCACAACGCCACACATGGCATGCACGGACGTGTTTGCCGATCAATGGATGTCACTTGTCATCCCCTCCGCGATCTCAGATGGTGGGGTGTACAAACCTCTCGAGACCCTGGAATCCATAAAGCAACTCGACTGGGCAGCTGAGGGATTATGTCCTGCATGTGTGCGGGAGAAAAGGGAAGAGTGGACAGAGGAGCAGGCTGTAGTGTGGGAGAAGGTGGGCAGTTGGCTTGGCTAGTAAGCTGCCCTTTGGACACACCTGAATTCCGCAGCCATTCCATTCTCGTTGTCATCTCCCGGTTGTGTGTATCGTGTCTTTTCATCCGTCATTTGAAGTTTACTGTCTAGCTCCTGGTAGAACCATTCCACAGACGCTACTGTTTCGAGTAGAGGACTTGTTCATATGATTAGACATATCCAGCCGTTAGGGCCTCTAATCCTCGAAGATTGAATCGTTTTGTGCGGTACACGTTTCAATTCAAGTTGAAATTGTCATGCATCAGCACTCGGTACCGCTCAGGGTTTCTGCAGGTTGTACCGCATCTCCGTGTCATGGCTAGAGTACTTACACCCAAGACGCCCCCGTCATGGTCACAGATCTACAAATATACATACACGTGTTCTTCATACACGTATTAGAATCAGACGCACCGCCTATGTATTAGGCTCAGCATTCAGCTGATGGTTTTTTTTTACATATATCCAAGATTACCGTCTGCACATTATCATTATCGATTCATCAACGCAGTAAATTCCTATACGATAGCAACGACAAGATAGCATTGTAGGCATGCATGAAAGAAAAAAAGACTTTGTCAATGGGTACAGATGTGCAAAGAAACATCAGCATGAAAAAGTAAGCCAGGAAAAAAAAAAAACCGATTGCATATGTGCAAGTCATAAGGTGCGTGCATGCGTGCGTGCGTCGTCATAAGTATTGCTGGCGTGGTGAGTCGATAGGTCGTTGTAGTGGGGTACCACTGTGTGACGTGTGCAGCGCGTGAACATGTGACGCATGGATTAGTACGTCGTGCTTGAAATCGAACGACGGTGGTATACAAAGTAGTAAAGAAGTTCGCGGGCTAGTTGCAACCGTGGCGACAAACAGGAGATGCGGCGAGCTTGATGCAGCGGAAAAGATACCGAGTTGGTGGGACAATACCAGGAAGCTAACCATAAGTAGCGGGCGCTGGCATCGCCATAGACATTGGGAGGAATGCCACGACACGGGCGGTTGAGTCGGGTTGAAAGGCGGGCGAGGCTAGAATCACTTGGGGCAGGAAGAGATAGGAGGGGAGCAGATTACCGTCAGCCTCAATCCAGTACTTCAAACCGTCCCCTCTTCACCTCCCTTATTCCATCCTGCTCCTCTTCTAAACCCCTCTTCTCGCCCATACCCATACCACCACTCATCCCTTCACTAAGACCTACACCCACATCGACAATCCCTTCGTCTTCCATCATATCAAAGCCAAACCCCTCCGGCACACCTAAATTATCACCGTTCACGAGGTCTTTGAGGATCGCTTGATATCGTTCCTCAGTCAGCCCCATCCCAGCAAGCGGATCAATCCGCATGTCGGTCCCAACCCCACCAATGAACAACGGACCGTTTCCGTTGCCATCTGCACCCTCCGCGTTCGCAGATGCCGATGGCGGTCCAATTCCACCGCTGTCCCCCCCAGAATAAGCTACAGTCGTCCCCGAGGAAGACGCGGAAGACGTCGATGTAGTAGCAGCAGAAGGGGTCGCCGAGGCGGGTACGAGCGCATCCGTTAACGAATTATCTGTCGAGAGGCGCGGAGCACATGCTATTCTCGGGACCCTCGACATCTCCTGGATGACCTTGAGATGCATGAGGTGCTTCTGTACAAGACCATAACTTCGTAAGCCCCATCCTGCCACGTCACACGCAACACAAATAGAAAACGCGGTACAGAAAGGAACTCACCTCCAACATATCCAACAACCCTTCCTTGGTGAACGGTTTCGGTAACACATCGTTCATGCCTGACGAATAATACGTCATGATCTCGCTCGGACGCGAATTACTTGTCATTGAGATGATAGGTGTAACGTGATCAAATTGGCGGATCAACGATGTGGCCGATATACCGTCCATCTTGGGCATTACAATGTCCTAAAACCCAAAGTGTGTCAACAGCCGGCCCCAACGGGCGCCGCCGCGCAAAGAGATCAACTCACCATCAGCACTAAATCATACTTTTCCAAGTTCATCTTATTCACCGCTCCCACTCCATCCACTGCCACGTCAATCGCGCACCCGAATACCTGCAAAAACTTGCTGCTCAGTCTCCTGCTCACCGCGTCGTCGTCCACTAGAAGTACGCGTGGTGGGACTGCCCATCCTGGGACGAACGTTGACCTCCTGACTCGTAGTTTCTGTCCACCGCCAGTCGAAGGTGTCGTGGCTCCGGAAGTCGCTGATGAAGATTCTCGGACGCCGGGGTTCGTGGGTGTAGGTCGCACGACTTCTTCAGCACCTGGACTTTCCTCTTTCTCGAACCCCTCCCCTTCACAATCCCCAATTCCACCTACACCGTCTTCATCAGCACATCCATTCCCGTCTCCATTCCCACCCCCATTCATATTTGGCGTACCAGGTATATCCCCACCATACGTCCAATTTCCATTCGCATCATCAAGCGCACTCCTCGGAAGCAAATGTCCCAATGTGAACACCTGTAATCCCTCGTGAACCGTTTGGACTGTCCCATCCCAAGATGTATCCGGAGGGATCAAAAAAGGAGCATCACCACTCGTCATATCCGTCCCCTCCGGTCTGGTTCCATTTCCCGAACCTGTACCATTACTCGTCACTTCAGCAGACGCCCCAGCCTTCCTCGACATCTCATTCATCTGTGCCAAACTCGCCCTCGCAATCGCGGTCGGATCCGGATACCGATGATCGCCAACCAAGCCAAGCACGCGATGGGCCTCATGGACGGGTAAAAACTGAACCTGCTGCATTGGTTGCATCGTTTGCATAGCCGACACCATTTGTTGCATCGATGTCGCTTGCGGTAAGGAAGACATTGATTCCTGCATGGGTGATTGCATAGATGGGATCGTTTGCGAGAGAGGGATTGTTTCTCGCATGGAAGATATTTGTTCCTGCATAGATGGAATCGATTGAATTGATTGTATGGGTGGCTCAGCAGGTCCTTGCGCCTGACCTTGTGCTTGTGAAACTGATGGAGACGGGGATTGGGATTGCGCTTGTGCCTGTGCTTGTGCTTGCGCCTGACTTCTTGATAGTGCCCGAAAAAGTGTCGATGACGACGCAGACGTCGTGGGCGGTCCATGCGGTCCATGTCCATGTCCATGGGATCCGAGCATGTGTTGCGAATGAGACGCAGTGAGCGGCTGCAAAAAACGGACTTGGCTGCGGCTGTTGTTGCGAAGCCAGCAACGTCGCTGACATCGCAGCCGCCGTGGTCGATATTTTCGTTGACATGCCGAACATGGACGGAGGTGGATGCGTGTTGGGAGTCCATACTGTGTCCTAGAGACCCTGATCTTGCCGGGGGAGGCATCAGAGGTGTATGGGGACCTTGTATTTGCTGGGAGTTATTTGCAAGGCCAGCTGTAGGTGGTGCTGGTCCAGGTGCGATGGATGTTGCAAGGACCGAATCTTTGTGCTTCGCTGAGGAACAATGATGAGTATACGAACGTGCATCGGAGACGCAGGCACAGAAGACACGGGGTAAGGTGCAGGGACCTATTGCACCCGTGACCCAACTCTCATCTTCTAGCTGCCCTTGACAACCCAACCATTTCCTTGATCCAAATAATACAGAACACGAACGAACAGAGCAAAATCCAAACCAAAAAAGTAAGGAGACTCACCGCCTTCCGCACGCAGAAAATATTGCACTAGACTCTGCATCAAACCATCCTGCTGAGCAAGATTCCTCTGGAAATGAACCATTTCTCCAAGCACGTCCTTGTAACACCTTTCCAAACCTCTCACTCGATCCTCTGACCTACACAGCTGTGTCCTTAGAGAGTCGTTCTGAGACTGCAGCGCCGCAACTTGCTGCTGCAACCCTGACATTCCGTTCTGAAAGCCGGATACAGTGTTCTGCAAACTTGTTGTGACGGATTGAAGTGTTGCATTTTGAGCGTGCAATGCGTTGGCCTGGGACTGGAAGGCGGTCATCTGCGACTGGAGGGCTGAATTCTGGTTCTGCAGTGCACTCGTGTGTGATGCGAGGGTGCTGGTTTGAGTTTGGAGAGATTCCAATTCGCCGCCCAGGGGTCCGGGTGAGCCGGCTGACCCAGAACGACCTAGCGTAGAGGGTCCGATACCGGACCCTAATTGTGCTGGTTTACGGGCTGCAGGGACCTTGCGTTTTATGTTTTCCAAGGCTTCTCGCCGGTCAGCGTGGAAGTCGGGATGTCGGAATGTCCATGAGTGTTCACCAAATTGGGTGTCGTCGGTATTTTTGACCTGGAGTGCACGTCAGAATGGGAAAGACCTCCGGTCCTAAGAGACACCAGAGCGCGCATGGAAGATGCACACGATATATGAGCATACCCACCTTGTGGAAGTCGTATTTGTTTAGTTGCCTGACAAACGAGGCAAAATTAGAGTGTTTAAACATGCGAGGGAGGATTGATTTCGTGAATTCGTTCATGTCCTATTGGAAGGGGAGATGTGAGCAAGAACGAGGTCGGAAGCGAGATCGCGTGGTCGATCAAAGTGATGAGAGATAGAGCAAGAAAGAAGCAGGAAGACCGACCTTTACGACAAAGCAATCACCGTTTGGACCCCATGATACCACGTGTGAGAAGGATTGATCCTCAAGCATCCTGATGGCAAGTAAGCAGTGGATCGGAAGGATGGCCGCGAAGAGGGCGTACTTGTACAGTTTCTTGACGAAGTCGCTCGTCGCTGGCATGTTGTCATCGCTGTCCTTTTGAGATTGTGGTGGAGCGGGTGGTGGCGGGGGTGGTGGTGGAGGTGGTGGTTGCAGTTGTTCGCGCTTGAATTGTCTTGATTCTGATTGGGCAGGTGTGTTTTGGTGGATGGAAAGCGAAGAGGGGTGTTGTTGTGGATGGAGTGGGCCAGATGCAGGGAGGATGTCTTCGCGAGAGCTAGAAGTTCGATGGAGGGACGTGGGCCAGGATGGCGGCGGCGAAGAGTGACGATAGGGAGTCATGCGATTCGGTGGATTGAGAGGCGGGAGGGTGTTGATGTTGGAGCGAGACGAGCTGACGGGGGGCAGGTGGAGCTGGGAGGGCGGGGGGAGGTGGGAGGAGTGGAAGAGGTGTTGGCGGACGTTGGAGTAGGGCGGGCCCTGTGATGGCGGGTCCATGGCGCGGGCTACACTTACAGCGAGGAGAGCGACAAACTCTGGCGTGGCGTGGACTGGGCGAGGCAGTCTATGAAAAACAAACACGGACAAACTCATCCCTCTCTCTCTCTCTCTTCAACCCAGAGCCGCAACCACGTTCCGGGGACACCCTCGAATCCATCTGGGGGGAATGCAGAGAAGTAAATCGTTGGTGTGATACGGACGAGCAGATCGACGTTGCGTTGCCACACGGAGCCATTCCAGTCAGGGTAACCACAGAGTCTAGACTCTATGAACTGCCCTCCCATCCCCTGAGCGCTTGCTATCTGGACACACCCGCAGTTAATAAGCAATCGTACAAGCCAACACATTTGTAGACCTCCAATTACTAATACTTCGTAGATCAATCGATACATCGATAAAATAAACCGTCCCTTGGCGGTTATCATTTAGCACACAGGATCGACGACTGGCCTCTCCTGTCAGGTGGACTCCGGACGGACTTGGATGCATCGGGAGTCCGCGGAAGGTACCCCAAACCAGTCATTTTCGACATCCCAGCGGGGCTGCGAAGTAAAGCATCCTCGACTATGTTAGTTGCTTGGGGTATCATGTGGAGGAAGCCCTCCCTCGCTACACTTATTGTATACCAACACCATGGAGATTAAATTACAGTACTTGGTGGCTGTGATTCGGCGCCAATAACATTATCAGATATATCTCACCAAACCCTACTGAATCTTCCGATCGGCCGTCGTCGACACAACGAAAAAGCAACCAGGCAGCTACCGTCTGAATCACGCCGAGCTTGCTATGTCATCGCCCACCGACGCCGACGTCCAGACGACTGATACCACTCCCACTCCCGCCACTCCTTCAAGCCGACAACTCGTCGTCCTCATATCCGGTTCAGGTACATTCATACGCCCACAACCCATTTACAATATTCAATACCATCGTCATCATGATATAGGATCGAACCTCCAGGCACTCATCGACGCCCAAAACACACCTGCCCTTCCAAACACTTCGATAGCCCTCGTTCTCTCCAACCGCAAAGCCGCACACGGACTCGTCCGCGCCACAACCGCGTCACCACCCATCCCGACCGCATATCTTGCACTCCAACCATATCTACGCAGTAACCCTGGAAAGACAAGAGAGGACTACGATCTCGAATTAGCGAGGATCGTGCTGCGGGAAAAGCCGGATGTGGTAGTGTTGGCAGGATGGATGCATATCGTGAGCGAGCCATTTTTGGAGGCTCTTAGGGGGACCCGGGAGGTTAAAGATGAAGGTCAAGAACAATACGAATCGAGCAGTAACAATGATGAGAATTCGGTCCCTACCAGTCCTATCCCCGTAATCAACATCCACCCTGCCCTACCCGGTCAATTCGACGGTGCCAACGCCATTCAACGGGGGTACGAGGCATTCCAGCGTGGCGAGGTTGACAAGCTAGGTGTCATGGTTCACCGCGTCGTCGCCGAAGTCGACCGGGGCGAGCCTCTCATCGTGCGTGAAGTCCCGATCGAGAAAGGCGAGCCACTCGAGGTGTATGAGGAGCGGTTGCATAGAGTCGAATGGGAAATTATCGTGCAGGCCACGAAAAGAGTGTTGGACGAGGTCAAGCCGCTGCCTTTGGAAGGCACCGAAAATGCGTAGAGGGATGAATTGAAATCATGAAGTATTGTTATGGGTGTATGTATACTACGGTACACGTGGTCGATAGAACGGACTACCTGATTCTACATTACATGCTGTCCCTTGGCAAAAGTACGATGGCTACCGGGCTACCCCCGCGAAGAAGAACACTATTATATACCATGGTAAACTCAATTACTACTTTTCAAAACGGGAACCGCAACTCGGACTCAACCCTGTGATCAACACTCGGTCTCCTCGGGAACTCGTCACTGAAAAACCCAATGCCTCAACATGACCACTCCAGGAGTATAATACCAGACGTGTTAGTACGCACCTAAATGGAAGATCACGAGTCGCAGTCACAGACGTCGACAGTGGCTGTATCCGTGACACGCGACGACTCGGTGGAGGGGTAAGCATCGAGAAGCGATGCGGAATTTCCTTCCCAAGTCCCGATCCCGATCCAGCTGTCCAATCGTTCACTGCCGTCTCAAACACGAACCCCTGCGTCCTGTCCAGAGATGCAGAATAGGTATGCCCCAGCGGTGGGCGTTGGCAGTGCGAGACATCCGCATCGCCCATAGAAAATGGCTCATTTTCAGGCCAGAAGCGCTCCAGGATTTTCGTACCCAGTGGCGGCTGCGCAAGACGCGAAGGCAAACAATCAGAAAACGGTCCACCCACGGCATTCTAACCAGATTTACATACCACGGAGACAGGAGGCGTCGGAGGATCCAAGGGCACATATGGTACGTGATATCCATCATACCCCGAAGTCGACGAGCTCGAAGACGATTCAGATGACCTCCACCCGAAATGCGACGATGAAATACGGCGAGAATTGCATTCTGGGGTCGCCCGCTTGGACGTGCCCAAAGCAGAACGACACCGTCTGGCCAGTCCAAAAGGCAATGATGGTTTGTTTTTCAGTACGGGCATACTTAAGTTCGGAACGCGCATGAGCGTGGAAAACGTCGGTGTCCGGGGCCGACTTTTGGGTTTCGTCGTGTTCGTCGCGTTACCGGATGTGGGGTTGGGGTATGTCGACGTCGAAGATAGTATCTGAGTACACATGTTGACAGTGTCCGTCTTTTTGGATGTGGCGTGACCTTGGAACGCAATGAACATGCACTGGCCTTTGTAGAAACAGAGCCACTGGGACGAAGGTGTGCTGTAGGCTGTCAATCAATACGATGTTGGAGAGCCACACAGAAGCTTTATAGTCCACAGCAGCGCTTGCCAGAACCACCGTGTCCACAAGTAAGAACGGCGAACGTCCCACCACCCTCCTCATCTCATCGCCTATCCATGCCCCAATATTGTGATATTGGTCATTATAGAAAGATAGAACGAGAACAAAGAAGACCACCCACCATCGAACAAGCGAGATACTTGCTTGCCTATCGCTTTGTGGTCGTCATCAATCCAGCTAATTGTTCTCCCACCATAACAATATCATTGCACCTTTTCAAAGACCGCGACGGCATGATAATTCATCGCGGCAAGTGGCTCACCAAGGAAGTTTACTATTTTTGTCTTAATGGACAAAGCGTCATTACCTGGCTGAGTGGGTTGATGGCCAACGGATGGCTGGAAGGTGATCTAGGGTGTCTCATTTTCGCTGGGTGTCATGCGGGACAACACATTGAGATGGGATGCATCGTCCACCGATGGTCAAATTAGAACACTGCACCACCAAAATGATCATCCACACATGCGTTCGTTGGCTGCGAATGAATGGCAGAGGATCCACTGTACCAATACGGAATAATGGGTCCATGCCGTGTGCGAAGTATTTGTGATGTCTTCAAGAGGCGTTCCGGGCGTTGTACAGCATATACGACCACGGTGAGGTTATTCCATCCGATTGCACAATTACACAGCTTGGCAAGGAATCCACCATCCGGCGGCGCGACCTTCGCCCTCAAAAAATAGTGGAGGACGACCATATTATGAGAACGCCCTTTGAGAGCTACAGACTCGTAGACATCCTGCTTTGACCTCATTGCACTGTGACACCTTACCTTCCACAAGAATGCCCGACTCCTGCAACGTCCTCAAACCAATTCACCAGTACCCCGACGCGCCGTACGGCTGCATCACTACAGCCCAACCGAAGATCCGGTCGTAGTCGTGCGTCAGTACGAGCGGTCGGTAGTGTCCGGTAGCAGATCTGAGCACGCGAAGCAGGACGCATTGACGGGGACGCGGTAAAAGTGACATTGGGGGAGGATGGCTTGGATGTGGTAGTGGTTGTAGTTGTGGTTCCGGGTCTAGGACGGGGATCATGGGAGAACGTTGCCAGGATATCTAGTGTGGTCCGCAAGTGGTGACAGCGGCGTCCAGGCACAAGGGCATGACGACGCACACCAAGCAAATGGTCGACATGGTCGTATTACCCAAGTTAGCGGATAGAATGTAGGGCAAACAGCGATATGAGCTGCATGCAATGACCATAAGACTTACTCTCGAAGTGAACGACATCCCCTCTCGCCAACGCAGGAGGTGAATCCGGGTCCATCCCATACCCACCCCAGACCTCCGCTGTGTCTCGCCAGGCGGTGAGTCGACACACACACCCCTCCTCGTCCCCAAGTATAAGTTTGAGTATCGATACTTCCTGGCCCGCACACGGCCCGGTCTTCACTTTGACGGTGTCCGGGCCCTCGACTTCGAGGATGGCAACGAGGACATTTACCTTGTGCGCCCTCTTTTGTCGCGCTTGATTTTGTTCGGTCGCGGCACTACGAAGAGACGAAAGAGAGGTGATGGTGTGCAGGCTAATCTGGAAGTTTGGGAACCGGGTAATAGACGAAGTATTGTCGTCGGAATACGTTGTTTCTTGTGTTTCGTATGTAGCCTGTGGCTGAGACTGCGAAGTGAGGAGGGAGGAGGGAAGACCAGACGCATTTGCGCTTTTCTTCGAGGGTTGGGTCGCCGCTGGAGTCGGGGGCCACGTAAGGAACGTCGTCGCTCGTTCTGGACGTCGACGATGGTGGCGTTAAATCTCAGTAATAAAACAGACCGGAAAGACATGTCACGATACCATCATCGTCCTGTGTCTCTCCGCCCGCGCCATCAGGCTCGCTATCATCAATCCGTTCCCCGTCCTCGTCTGCATCCTTGAAAATTACGTTCTGGTACAGAAGAGATATTCGTCTGCTGGCTTCGTCGAGTGTTGCAGTGGGATATACCAGGGTGGGGTCGTGGAGCGGGACGTAAGACGGCGAGAAGGGTGCCGGTGTGCTTTCCGTCGTTTTCCAGACGTAAGAACTCGGGTCTCTAGCGAGATCTGAAGTAAGAGGGGCACCGAGAAAGACACGGTAGTGCACCATGATGATATCAGGATGGTAATAGCGACTCTTGCCAGCGCTCAGCGCTAGCCTCGTTCACCGTATGGCTCTTCCGGTCGTCTGATCATTTGGATCTCATGGTGTACTTGACAACTTGTGCCTCGCTGACAATTTGGCAATCTATAGTGGGATTTACAGCTTTCAACCAATCCCGCTAGTGCTACAAGCCATAAACCACTGGTTACTCTTGTGCATGCTACATAACGTCGTAATTGAGGCATCTCTTTGCAACACGTACGACTCCGCTACCAGAACCCATCTTGACACCACTTCAACCACGATAGTATGTATGTTTGATATTTCGGACGCATTGAAACCATATATTACAGCCCAGCTGCATTTACCACGAAGACCTAAATTTTTGCGCTTTGTAGTTGCCTGCAGTGCTACACAAAATGAGCGTTCTCCCTTCAAACGTCCGTATAGCCTGTGCTCAGACCCTGTGATCCAACATATCTATGTATGTGGATTATCAGTCTTGGACTCAGAAGCCGAGTCCGGGCACAGGCTTGTGTAAAATATACGGGTATGGGGTAGTGAACCAGTAACCATGTAATCAAGTACTGCGTACTATGGGTGACAGCGGAGACACGGATCGGGGGAGTACTGAGTTCTTTACCGTTACAGTAACGTCTGCTCCAGCACTTGGTGGCAAGTGAGCATTACATAATATCGTGTTGCGGCTCATATCAACAACGTCGCCACACGCCAAGGGAACTTCCTGCTTTCCCAACTCACTCTCACTCTCTACCGTTTTCTAGTCGTCCCGCCAATCCTGGGCAGCCACCAGCTTGAGGAGGGCAACCTCCGCGTGCTCTCGTACGTTTTGATCCGTGAAAGCATAAAGATTGATAATATTTCTCTCACACCACCAACGGATTCGGTGATCTCGGTAGCCGTTGCGGGCAATCTTTTTCTCGTCTTCATTTACAGGTACGTACCGTTGTGCAATATTGCCGCAATCTACCGCAAATGCGTAATCCGGATCCCGGGGGAAGTTATGGGCCGATGCCGGATGGTGGAGGGAGCTCCTTCACGGAGCCATTTTCCTGGTCAGGGCGTGCCGCGATTCCTTACAACATGCACCATTGGATGGAAAAGGGCACCCCTGAGGGTTCAGACGTTTCGAACGGGGTGGCGACGACATGTCGTTTTGGCGTGTCCACAGGCTGGCCGACTATACACATACGTACAGCTCACGCAGTTGGAAACAGGGGGACTCGCCGAGCGGCGTTTCTTTGGAACAAAAGACAAGGAAAATGTGTTCTTCAGGAACGAGGATCCAGTATGTAAGTGGACTTCCTGCGCGATTCGCGGGTTTGGATTCTTCCCAGCGGATCCCGCAAGGTGAATACTAATTCTCAATATCTCATACTATTATCCCAAATCTCCAAATTCGAGGGGTTACCTGACTGAAGAATTCTACCGGTCGAAAATACAGCAGAGAACATTAACACGAAATGCATAGCGCGCCATTGCCGGGGCTCTGAATGTGTAGTTGCATTATGATTTGGTATCAAATGCAGCTCGTGAGGTCGTCCAAGGAACCTTCACTTCCTCTTCATTTATTTACCGGTCCCCACTCGCCGTGGTCACAAGGCAAGCTGAATAACACCCAAGCCCACGTGGAGTCAATACTAATATAACTATACAGGTTTGTTCCATCATTCCCGACGAGTGTATGATTGATCCTGCACTGGAATTGGCCATTGCAGACCGCGCTAGATCTCAAGTTGAATCCACTCGCCATTCGTGACGAAGTGTTTATATCGTTGAAACATTCCAGGGTTATACTGATTCACTGTCAATTAACATGTTCCGTCCGCAGAGAGTAGTGTGGGGTAATAAAGAGTAAAGGCTTTCCCCTGCACAGTCGAAACGATCGGATAGAATACTGCGTCTTACATATAAGTACTATTTGATACATTTGCGTGCGTGACCAATGGTAGAGTTGTGCTTAGTACATTCTACTGGATCCATCCTACAGTCTCAGTCGTTTCAGAATGGTTGCCATCCCGATGAGAATGCAAATGGAAGATAATGGAGCACTGCACTGCAGAACTTCGCTTCGGAGTGTCGAGTTGGCGTCCAAGGCGCAACGATACCGTGCTTACTGTACGAGCGTCTCTAAAACATCTACACCACAAGTAAGATGCAATCCAAGCACGATGTTGTTATTGGCACCACGAACTTGAAGGTTTATGATACACGCCGTGGAATCCTACATTTTGTTCGATGCAATAATATTGATACATCCAACACACGGGGTCCAAAAGCCAAGATTTTCTCCCTTCTCTTCTCTTCTCTCCAGGTATACGTACTGGTAATAAGCCGAGCCTACATACTAGGAGGTATCGCTTTTACGCAGTACACAACTCGCATAACGCACACCAATCGAGCGAGAAAGAGCCGAAAACGAACGAGACAATACGTATGTAGCGGTTAGTTAATTATCGACGAAGGGAATGAGCATCGCTGGTACACAACATGAGCCTGGCAACGCATAAAGAAGTCGGGAAATACAGCAGGGACACGGGGAGAAACTAGAGTGAAGTCAGGTGAAGGAAAAGGCGACGGTGGAGTGCACACCGCAGCTTCGAGGGAAAAAACAAGCGAGCGTGAAAGCACAGTATACGAAGAAGGGCGCAACTAGGGAGATCGAATAAGGGGAAGCACGATACCCGTCCACGCTGTCCAAGCACTCCAGAGCAAACCAAAAAAAAACCAAAAAAAATCAAACGACCCTCCCGCTTTACATCATACCCCCAGCATATCCCCCAACCATCCCTCGTTTCATCATTCCCATACCCATCGCCATGCCCATACCCGGAGGAACCATCCCCATCCTGTCATACCGCACCGACGACTCGTAATTCCCACCTGAATCATACCACACCGGTGAGGAAGAGGAGCCGTGACCGGGTGGGAAGCCGTACCCCGTCGAGGTACTTGCACTCCTGGCCCTCATATCTCCCATATCCCACTCACTCCCGCTTCGGTTCGACACGACCGACGTCGCGTCATCAGCATCCACAGCAGGGAAGGAGAGCTACCGCTGAGGTTGTTGATGTTGATGCATAGCTAAGAGCTGCTGATGCTGCCTCTTCGAGTTCTCGAAAATTTGCGCATGATGAGCAACAGACAACGGCGTATGGACAGGATGACTGATCATCGGGTGATGTTGCATTTGCTGATGGAATGCCGCAGTAGTATTTGCAAACGTATTAGTCCACGCAGGGACCTTGTCATTATCCAGGGGTTGCTGCAGGCGATGCTGGCCGGTAAAAAATTGGCCTCCAAATGCTTGCGGCTCGTAGGTTGCCGGCATAACCGGGTTCTCAATCGACGCTGGCGGAGGTATCTGCGCAATGATCGGGCCTAGTCCACCGCCACGGGACATCACATGCAACTGCAGCATTGCCCCACCGGAGACATTTCCAGCACCATTTGCAAAACCGGGATTGGCTCCGACGGCTGCAGCGTTCTTGGTAATCGCTGTGGCATTCTCCGACATCATGTCATCGGTGTCGTCCATTGGCGTGGTGGGTTGAGCTCCAACCTCATTGTCGGCTTCGTCGAGTCCGTCAAAGGGACTGTCACCTTCGTCGATTCCACTACCTGAGGCACCGAGCCCACTCAGCGGGATGATTTCGACTTTGCCGTTTAAGGCCATTCCAAAGCCTTGCACTATGGCCTCTTACCTTCCACAAGAATGCCCAACTCCAACTCCTGCGACGTCTTCAAACCACTTTCCCAGTACCCCGACGCGCCGTACGGCTGCATCGCTATAGCCCAACCGAAGATCCGGTCACAGTCATGCGTCAGTACGAGCGGTTGGTAGTGCCGGGTAGCAGATTTGAGCCCGAGAAGCAGGGCGCATTGAGGGGATGCGATAAAGTGACATTGGTAGAAGATGGTGATGGCTTGGATGCGGTGGCGGTGGTGGTGGTGGTGGTGGTGGTGATGGTGGTTGTAGTGGTTGTAGTGGTTGTAGTTGTAGGTCCACGTCTAGAACGGGCATCATGGGAGAAGGTTGCCAGGATGTCTAATAATATGGTTCACAAGGGGTATGGCAGCGGCGTCCAGGAACAAGGGCATGACAATGTATACCAAGCAAAATGGGTTGACATGGTCGTATTATCCACGTTAGCAGATAGAATGCAGGCAAGAGCAACGATATCGATATGTATCGATCATCGGATACTGAATGCAATAAACCACAAAAAGTACTTACTCTCGAAGTGAACGATATCCCCTCTCGCCAACGCAAGACGTGAATCCGGGTCCATCCCATACCCACCCCAGACCTCCGCTGTGTCTCACCAGGCCGCACACGCATCCCTCCTCGTCCCCAAATAGCAGTTTGAGTATCGATACTTCTTGACCTGCACACGGCCCAGTCTTCACTTCAACGGTGTCGGGGCCTTCGACTTCGAGGATGTCAACAAGGACTTTGACCTTGTACGCCCTCCTTTGTTGCGCTTGATTTTGATTTTGATGTTGTTCAACCGCAGCGCTACCAAGAGACAAAAGAGAGGTGATAGTGTGCAGGCTAATCTGAATGTTTGGAAAGCGGGTAATAGTAGACGACACATTTACGCCGTCGGAATACGCCGTTTCTTGCGTTTCGAATGTAGCCTGCAGTGGCTGAGACTGCGACGTGAGGAGGAAGGAGGGAAGAAAACCAGATGCCGATGCCGATGCCGCAGCATTTACGCTTTTCTTCGAGGGTTGCTGCTGGAGTCGGGGCCCATGACGTAAGGAACGTGGTGGTGGTGGTGGCAATATCAAAATCAAAACCTAAGTAATAGGACAAACCAGAAAGACATATATATGCACATGTCACGATACTCACCATCAATATCGTCCTGTGTGAGTAGTATCTCCCCGCCCGCGCCATCAGACTCGCTATCATCAATCCATTCCCCGTCCTCGTCGTCTGCATCCTCGAAAATGATGTTCTGGTACAGAAGAGATATTCGTCTGCTGGCTTCGTCGAGTGTTGCGGTGGGATACACCAGGGTGGGGTCGTGGGGCGGGACGTAAGACGGTGAGAAGGGTGTCGGTGTGCTTTCCATCGTTTTCCAGACGTAAGAACTCGGGTCTCTGGCGAGATCTGAAGTAAGAGGAGCCCCAAGAAAGACACGGAACTGCACCATGATGAGATATCAGGATGAGGAATATTTTGCCAAGTCTTTCCACGGTGTTGAAGTCTAGCTGATTGAACCCATTTCAGAATGGATTGATCTGCGGCCAATCAGCCTTGAAGTTTCGTTCATTTATGTTAGAGCAGGAACTAATTCGCGCTCTCCAGACTCGACTGGCGGAGACTTCCACGTGTGATTCAGCAGCTCCTACAGGCTCGCAATTCCAGCAGACCCTCCTACTCCAGTTGAGGCGATAGTTGTGAACTCGCAAGACCTCATTACTCCTTCCCTTGACAAAATCCCCGGTTCCTGAAGAAAACGACACTGTCACAGTATTCTTCAAGAACGCCACAGAAGTGTCTAAAGACCACCTCTAGGAAGACGCCATACTCGCCTCTGTTACATGTTATGCAAGGAATAGGCTATAACAAGCAAACACTCTCCACTGGGGCCGAGCACTCCGAGCGCTAGGATGCTGTGCTACTTTGTGGCGCTCAAGCTGGGATGTAACATGTACCGTAACACCCAGCCTCTATGAACACACCCCCATATGACCCTTAATACGCTTCTAACTCATGACCCTCACCCATACACACACCCAAGGGACTCAACTTTCCCAACGCATCCACTTGACGGTCAGTCTACTTGTGTGGCGTCGCTGCAACACTGACGGATGTTGTGTAGCTTACGACGGCCCAGCGACACGTCGTTGACTTCTGCTCCAATGGCCCTGGGACGTATATAGTCCCATCTTCCCCTGGCTCGCAGGTATTCGTCAAGCGTGGAAACACGAGCCTGGAGGCAGAGGCGCGCACCCAGGCGCACCTCTATGCACAGGCTCAGTCCTCTGCATTCGACCTGCACGTGCCCAAAGTGTACGACGTCTTCAACGACGGGAACTGCAACACTCATCTGGTCATGGAGTACATCCCTGCACCATCGTTCCATGCTTGGATCTCCGAGCCTGACCTCTCCACCGAGGAGCGAAGTCGACGCACTGATGTCGCCATCAACGCAATCGCCAATACTGTCGAGGTGCTGCTACAGTGTCCTCTTCCTGAGGGGAATGGGATCGGCCCCGTAGGTGGTGGATATATCCAACATAGCTTCTTCTGCATGGATGAGGCCCCTATCCCGTTCGTCAACGCCACCGCGTTGGAAAGATACGTAAATAAGGTGCATTGAGCTTCATCGTACTGGTCCACCTTGTACTGATCTTGCGATAGGCCTTGGAACGTCGGCCCGGACGGCCTTAGGACTGCGTTTCCATCGAGACCGAGGCTCGTCTCATCTGTCCCTCGGATGTTTCCCTCAAGAACTTCCTCTGAGACTCTGTGAACGAACGGGTCTGGATGGTCGACTGCCAACATGTCAACGTCCTTCCGCATTCTTTTGCTAGCTTTTACTTCCACTGTACCACCGACCCATTCGTGAATGCCGTTGCCAATAAGATCAGTCTTCCTGTCTCCTCGCAGCTCAATCTTCTCGAGCAGGCAGCTGTTATCGTCCTGCAGAGTGGCAGCTCGTCCTTCGGTTAGCATTGGTGTCTACGTCCATCGGCAATCTGGTGCTAACACCTTCGTTAGGTCTCGATGAGAATGGCACCGTCAAGTCACGTGGGAGACGCAGCCGTATCGCGTGATTGCATCAGGTGATGGCCATTGGTACTACATTGGGGGGAGGGAGGGTGTGAGGCATCAGAGGGCGAGAAGGATGATGTCTATGTGCTTTCCGTCGTCTTCCAGAGGTAAGAACTCGGATCTCTAGCAAGATCTGAAGTAAAAGGGTCAGAGAAAGACACGGTAGTGCACCGACTCTTTCCAGCACTCAGCCTTAGCGCCGGTCGGGTTCACTATATGGCTCTTTCGGTCGTCTGATCATCTGGACACCACGGTGTACTTATACCTCGCCGATTGGGTCTACAAACATTTTCAACTATACAACCTAAATCCCCCCATATCTGCACAAGGAGCCGTAAACCACTGATTACTTTCATGCAGGCTACATAACATCGTATCAGAACCCATCCTGACACCATTTCAACCGAGACACGGATCGGGAGAGTACTGTGTTCTTTACCGTTACAGTAATGTCCGCTCCAGTACTTGGTGGTAAGTAGGTTAGTGAGTATTACATAATATCGCGTTGCGGCTCACACCACTACTAAACCAATCACACACTGCTTCCCAACTCAGTCTCCTCTCTACGCGTTTTCTAGTCGTCTCATCAATCCTGGGCAGCCACCAGCTTGAAGGGCGCAACCTCCGCATACTCTCTCACGTTCTGATCGGTGAAAGCATAAAGATTGATAATATTTCTCACACCACCGACAGATTCGGTGATCTCGGTAGCCGTTGTGGGCTTTTTTTTCTCATCTTTATATGCAGAAACCGTTGCGCAATGCCGCATTTTACCGCAAATGCCTAAATCGGATCCCGGGGGAAGTTTTAGACCGATGCCAGAGGGGGGGTTCGTTCGCGGAGCCATTTTCCCGGTCAGGGCGCGCCGCGATCTCTTACAACAGACACCTTTGGATGGCAAAGGGCACCCCTGAAGGTTCAGACTTTTCGAACGGGGTGACGGCGACATGTCGTGTCCACAGGTTGGTCGACTATATACATACGTGCAGCTCGCGCAGTTGGAAACAGGGGGACTCGCCGAGCGGCATTTCTTCGGAGCACAAGACAAGAAAAATTTGTTCCTCAGGAACGAGGGTCCAGTATGTACGCGGACTTTCTACGCGATTTGCAGATTCGGATTCTCCCCGGCGGATCCCGCAAGGTGAATACTAATTCTCAATATCTCATATTACTATCCAAACTCTCTAAGTTCGAGGGGTTGCCTGACTAAAGAATTCTACCGGTCGAAAATAAGCAGAGAAAGTGAACACGGAATGCATACCGCGCCATCGCCAGGGCTCTGAATACGTATTTGCATTTTGATGATTTGATATCATACCCCTCTGACGCAGCGCGCAAGGTCGTCCAAGGAACCTCCACTTCCTCTCACTTATATACCGGTCCACACTCGCCGTGGTCACAAGGCAAGCGAATAGCACCCGAGCTCACGCGGAGTCAATAGTAATATAAACTATACAGGTTAGTTCCATCGATTCTTGACGAGGCGTACGACCGATCCTGCACTGAACTGGCCATTGCAGACCGCGCTAGATCTCAAGTTGAGTCCATCGCGAAGTGCTTGTACGGTCCATGTCCTGAGCATTCATTGAACCAACCCAGACAGGGTTATACTGATTCACTGTCAATTAGCATGTTCCGTCGGCAGGGAATAGTGTGGGGTAATAAAGGGTAAAAGCTTACCCCGCACAGTCGAAACGATCGGACAGAATACTGTGTCTTACATATATTTAAGTACTATTTGATATATTTGCGTGCGTGACCAATGGTAGAGTTGTGGTTAGTACATTCTACTGGATCCCCCCTACCGTCTCACTCGTTTCAAGTTGATTGCCATTCCGATGGGAATGCAAACGGAAGATGATGCAACGTTGCAATGCAGAACTTCAAATCGGAGCGTCGAGTGGGCATCCAAGGCGCAACGATATAGTGCTTACTGTACGAGCATCTCTAAAAACATCTACGCCACAAGTAAAATGCAATCCAAGTACGATGTTGTTATTGGCACCACGAGCTTGAAAGTGTATGGTACGCGCTGTGGAATCCGACGTTTTGTTCGATGCAATAGTATTGATCCATCCAACACGCGGGGTCCAAAAGCCAAAATTTTCTCCCCCTCTCCTCTTCTCTTCTCTCCGGGTATACGTACCGGTAGGTGGTAAGCCGAGCGTACATTCGCTTTTATGTAGTACACAAATCGCATAACGCACACCAATCGAGCGAGAAAGAGCCGAAAACGAACGAGACAATAAGTATGTAGCGGCTAGTTAATTATCGATGAAGGGGACGAGCATTGCTGGTACACAGCATGAATCCGGCAACGCATAAATAAGTCGGGAAATACAGCGGGGATGGGGGGGAACTGAACTGAAGTCGGGTGAAGGAAGAGGCAATGGTGAAGTGTACACCGCAGCTTCGAGGGAAAAAACGAGTGTGAAAGGGCAGTATATGGAGAAAGGCGCAACTGGGGAAGTCGAGTAAGGGGAAGCACGATACCCGTCCACGTTGTCCAAGCACTCCAGAGCGAACCAAAAAAACACCAAAAAAATCAAACAATCGTCCCGCTTCACATCATACTCCCAGCGTACCCCCCAACCAACCCCTGTTTCATCATTCCCATACCCATCGCCACGCCTAGACCCATGCCCATACCCTGAGGAACCATCCCCATCCTGTCGTACCGCACCGGCGACTCGTAATTCCCGCTTGAGTCATACAACACCGGCGAGGAAGAGCAGCCGTGACCGGGTGGGGAGCCGTACCCCGTCGAGGTACTCGCACTCCTAGCTCTCATATCTCCCATATCCCGCTCACTCCCGCTTCGGCTCGACACGACCGAAGTGGTGTCGTCAGCATCCACAGCAGGGAAAGAAAGCTGCCGTTGAGATTGTTGGTGCTGACGCATAGCTAAGAGCTGCTGATGCTGCGTCTTCGAGTTCTCGAAAATTTGCGCGTGGTCGGCAGCAGACGACGGCGTATGGAGAGGATGACTAATCATCGGATGCTGTTGCATTTGCTGATGGAATGCTGTAGCAGTGTTTGCAAATGTAGTAGTCCACGCAGGGACCTTGTCGTTATCCAGGGATTGCTGCAGGTGATGCTGACCGGTGAAAAATTGGCCTCCAAATGCTTGCGGCTCGTAGGTTGCCGGCATAACCGGGTTCTCAAACGACACCGGCGGAGGCATCTGGGCAATGATCGGGCCTGGTCCACTGCCACGGGACATCACATGCGACTGCAACATTCCCCCATCGGAGACATTGCCACCCACATTTGCAAAACCGGGATTGGCTCCGACGGCTGCAGCGCTCTTGATAATCGCTGCGGCATTCCCTGACATAACGTCATCGATGTCGTCCATTGACGCGGTAGGTTGAGCTCCAAAGTCTTCGTCAGCTTCGTCGAGTCCGTCAAAGGGACTGTCGTCTTCGTCGATTCCACTACCTGGAGCACCGGGCCCACTCAGTGGGATGATCTCGATTTCGCCGCTTAAAACTATTCCAAAACCTTCGCTGCGGATAGGTTCTTCGACACGGGGAAGTCCTGCACGATCCCGCCATTCATTAAGCTCTCTGCGCAGAGCGTCAGACTCCGACTTCAAAATCCGGAGTTCGCGGGACGCAAGGAGGCGGTGACGGCGCGCAGCGTGTACGTGAGCAATGGACGAGTTAACGATGGCTGATTTGGAAGGCCGTCGGATTTGAGTAAGGTTCGGAAGGAGGGCGGCAAGGTCCTATTATTGCACATGTGAAAAGTGGCAAAGGAATAATGCGATAAGACGAATATACCAAGAAACGGCTGTTAAGTGTTTCCCTTCGCGCTCTTTCCACAGCGTTGTGGGTTGCCCGACGTTCGGCTGTGTTAGCTCGGCGGCTTGGCTTCTTCTTGGGTGGAGCAGTTGCTTGAGGCTGTGCTGCCGTCAACGCCGTCTCACTATTTCGGTTAGTGTTACTTGTATCGATACTGGTGGTAATGTTAGAAAGATTTTGAGGCCCCGAATAGAGCGTCTGCTTATTATTAGGTGAGTTCGGCGTGTGAGGTGGAGCAGATCCATCATCGGAGGCGGGAGAGGACCTGTCATCCGAGGAGGGAGAGGCGGTGAGTGTCAGAGCCATTGCTGGAGGACTGATAGCAAACAGGTCAAGGAGAGTTGAGTTGTACACGGCAAGTAATATACGGGTGAGAATGAGATGAATCCCGGGAGAGCTGCGGAAGAAAAACCGGGGTCAAGTGGAGATGGATTAGAAAGATG
>NW_026261078.1:0-23469 GCF_024613125.1 Pisolithus orientalis | reverse complement strand
TATCACATCTGACCATGTAAATTCTAGACGTTGTCAAGCTGGGGTCCACGATAACCCGTTCCCCTTTCTTTGTTACCGAGATAAACATCTTTGTTCGGCGATATTGTTCTGCCACTAGAGGGGAGATATTGGACTTGAACCCGCCCGCACCAATGCCAGTGACTATCAAAGAAAGAGTAAAGAGTCCGACAGAGGCATCGCTTCCGATGATACCAGGTATGGCCGAGATAATCATGATAACATGACCGAGCATGGCGATTGCGACGCACACGCAAACGGTCTTGTAACGACCCCAATAGGTGTCTGCGATGTAGGCACCTGCTATAGGCGTTCCGTACGACCTGTGTGGTCGTGAGATGTCTGGTTGCGAGGCGCTAGTGAGCACCCACTAGGGTTTACACACCAGAACTGATAAAAGGTCGTGAGACCCGTGGACATTTGTTGACCTCTCCCAAGGGCACCAGACTGACCATTCAAACCACCTGCCCCGGTGGTTGAATTGGGTGGAAGTGGTTGTTGAATGAAATTCACCTGCCACGCTCAGTGAGACACTGTTAAACATCCAGCAAGAACGAAGTAAAACTTACGAAGACTGCGCTTGCACCTACCACGTGAAAAGGACGTTGCAGAGCTGATATGGGAAGTCATGCAACACATACCATAATACTATATGCGTCACCCAAAATTCCTCAGTGCCAGGTTCAACCTTAAATGCCAAAAAAATAATACTGACAGAAAATCGTTCAGCCAGTTCTACGACGGCGATCACTGCCCAACTATGTCAGGAAACACTGGTACGTAGACAAGAGTAAAAACCAACTGTAAGCAGTCCACGGTATGGCGTCTGACACTCTGCGAAGAGCGAAGAGCTCTTCCTCGGTTGGAAACTCCAGTCCCTCGTGGATAGGATCGACCTCGGCATCTTCGCCTAATACCGTACCCTTCTCTTTTAAAGTAAAGTCGTAAGCAAATTTTTCATGATGTTCGACCTCTGTCAAAGCAGCAAGAATCTCGCGGTCCGATTCCAAGCCAGCCATTCTAGACGTGAACGCGGACAACCGTCTGTGAGATTAAGGAAAGAGACGGAAGTCAAGGAGATACACGCGGGGATAGATGATATCCATGGTATGCGTTTTATTTTAAAAGTCAAGTCTGATACATGAAAGCGGGAGGGGAACTCGGACACAGTAGGTGCACACCCCGCAGCTCGATTAGGAAGGTCTTATCAAGAACTCCAACATCACCGATCATGTAACCAATAGTACCTCTCTAATGCTTTTCCTAACTTGGCAGGCTTTTCGAACTTTCCCCCCCTTTCCAGAGTACAACAAGTAGTCCTGGCGCATTTTCGATTTATTTATTGCTCACACTCCTAAGTATCACATGTATTACGAGTTTTTAATGCAAAGGTTTGCTTATTCGCTGGCAGCGAAGGTGCGACCCCTACGGCGTTCAGCAAGACTCGAATCCCTGCCAGAGTTAAGCAGAGAGTTGGTATTGTAACTCGTGACTCCCAGATCCGGCCCTTATCATGTAATCTTGGCACTGGGCTACATTTTCCGAGGCCCTCGAGAGTAGGGAACAAGATGTACCGTCCGCGGAGGCAACGAACTAGCACGGCTTCACCGGGAATCCCTCATCCCCTCTCTGTCACTTTCACGAATGGCAGGCAGTTGATAAAGTACCTGGCTACTCGACTGTGTCAAAAAAATTGTTACTAAACTTTCATTGAATCGTGTGTCAGAAATCACGATCTTGTTACCAATGTGCCATGCCATAGTAAAAGGTATGCAATGGGCGTCGCACGTACCTATGAGGGGCAGAACTAGACAAAAATAAATAATCTAGTTTTCATTGAACTGTTTTCTGCATCACGGATGAAATAAAGAACCTTCCACCATGTGAGGAAACCTCGCCCTGAAGCTCGAAAGGTGTAATGAGTCAAGTACATCAGGAAGCGAAAAAATGGTTTAAACCTATTTGAACCCGTCACTGACTGGTCGTGACCGCGATTCCGTCATTCCCTGTCTCTCTGATGTACTCAGGCAGTCATTACATCAAGGACAAGAGTACTGATTAGACATACGAGGAATTAATACCACCGTTCCAGAGACCTTCATCCGGCAGTTGTGTAGTTTATTCCATTCCGAGAGGGCTTGGTTAGGCAGCGCAGATCTCTACCAGTACGCCTACAGCCTCCCTCGAGTAAACAGAGTCTCTGAGGGGCAAGTACTTGTCCGTGACTCCTTACACTCGTCTCGCCACTCAGAATCACAGCATCGCTTTGGGCCGGTGGTCCTTCGCTCCCCTCCACCTCATTCCCGTCTGCATTGTGTATTTACTGTCACGACGTAGTCCATATCCATACATGGCTGTCACCATTCCACTCGACGGTCTTCTATTGAGTCCCCGAGTTTACATAAGGCACGGAATCTTAGCCAGTAGGTGATGATAAGCACTTCTTTCCACAGTTAGGCAGTCAGCAAGGAGCTTCTATGCTATTGCAACTTTTGTAACATACAGAAATCCATTAGTAAAAATATTGTTGCTATTAGCGGTATTTCAACCACCAAAGATCGTTATCTCTTACATGAAGTTTTTTTTCTTTCTTTTCTAGTCAGAACCAGTGCTAGGTTACGCCTCATGTGACATATTTGATAGTTCTGTGATAAAAGTCTCGTTTTCACCCAAAATAGGTCGGTTCATAACCCCACCCAAAAGTGTGATATGCTGCTCTCCCGTTATTCCTTCGCCATATTCCTCGCCAACCAGCTTCACGTCGGCGGACAAGTGGCACTCAATCCAATTTACGGTTGGTCTCCCGGAATACGAATTCTCGGTGTTTAATCCCATTTGGATGTGCACTTTGGGCAAGAGCGCCGATTCTGTTGCTTCTGCTAGGACGCTTTTCTTCATCGGGCGGACCAATCTCACCTGGAATACCAACCAATGGCGAGAAACACGCAGCGTACGCGACAGGGGCATTATCTTCGTCACACGGCCAAGAGATGACGACCCAGTTCGTTTGATATGGCAGAGCCTGTGAAAACCAATGGCGTCGTCCAGGACTGCTGGGTACCACAACCCTTCCACATGTCCTACGGTAAGGTCTCGAGAGAGGTTATCTGTTGTACTCTGACTACTCCAAATCGCCTCATACTTATCACCCACCACGTCCATACAAAGTCTGATTACATGGCATTGAGGCCGCCGCACCTTTCCATGCCACCATCATTCAATCATGCAGAACTATCCATCATCAGTTCATTCTTAGCATCATTTCATGTCAGCGTCCCCCTCCTTCCGTGCGGTCTTTTTTGTGTTTACAGCTCCGTTTCTATGCCTTTGCCCCTGTCATGTTGCATGTGTACCTGGTACGCCCATTCTGTAGTACGTCATGCTGCCCCTCAAGCTCCCAACTGAGCGAGCGGGACCAATCAATCAATGACGGAGCACGATGTGATGCACGTAACCTCAAGCTCTTAAGGTACATGGCGTGTGGTCCCAGGTGCGTCTCAGTTACGATCAAATTTACGAAGATCTCACCTTCCACATCCCAGCCAGCGCACGTATCAACAAAATGGTATGTTCCGCAACAGTCCACCGTACGTAAACCCAGACACATGAAAATGATGGCGAGATGACTTCAAGCCTACAACAAGATAACAAGAAACCTGACCCCCTCTGCGCTTATAGCCTCAAGATGAAATACCCAAACGACGCGACACATGCACTGTGCACTGAAATGTGTGCGTAGCTATACAGTATCTACGTCAACCCCTGACCAAATAATTGAATACAGTCAGAGAGTGGACGGATATTATGGCGTGTGATTGATATCGATTATATCCCAGATGACAGTGTGGATCCACTTGAACGGCATGTGTTGTGATCACTTGATTAAGGAGCACAATCCAGAGTGATGAACGATGCAGAGGAGGACACGTCCAAATATCAACAAGTGATGGTGGGAGTATGCTGAGGATGAACCAGAGGGGGCACATCGGTGTGCTGTATAATATGACCAGAGCGCATGGACTCGGACTTCGCACGCCGGAGTTTGGACTACTACTAGATTTGTTCTTCCACACCATTGTCTTGTAGCATCTGCCCCAAGACGTACTGTCTCGGCAACGCACTGCGAAAAATACACCTTCCATGTATTCCACCTGAGAGATAAATACGGAGGCGGGCGCGTTGCCAACGCTTCGCCACGACCTTTCTTGCGAACGCGTCCGTAGACACACTATCCTTACTCGGAGACAGGTACATCCTCTCTACCGACTGCTCTTCGTACTCGATGTAATGCGATGTTTGGACTTAAGAACTTGGCCTTTGGAGATGTTGGGTTCGACACCGCCCGGTACGACGAGCATCACTAAGTTGATGCCGAATGGCTCCGGCAATGCTACGTAGCGCAGCTTTTGCGACACAATACAGAGTGTTCAATGGCGTCGTACTAGTGTTGTTGACCATTGTCCCCAGTCTCCGGTGTCGGGCGCATCCTGAAAGGGGACTTAGACTCGATGTTGATGACAAGACCTTCACGTCGTTTGATCACAGAACGTACGATCGCACTGGTGACGCGGAGAGCAGCAAAGGTGTTGAATTCGAATGCGCCCCAGGCCTGCTCGAGTGACCGCCTCC
This sequence comes from Pisolithus orientalis, assembly GCF_024613125.1. NCBI lineage: Eukaryota > Fungi > Basidiomycota > Agaricomycetes > Boletales > Pisolithaceae > Pisolithus > Pisolithus orientalis. Next base: position 18,822 of record NW_026261078.1, on the reverse strand, counting down.
CGGCAACCGGCCCCGGTACATTATGCATTGTATCAACCACTCGCCCTTCGAGCGTACGTGCAACAACCTGACAAAAGAGTGAAAAGACAGCTATACCTCAACGTACCTAGTATATCTAATGCACCCGCATCATTCACGACAACATCTATCTTCCCCTGTAGCTCTAATAATTCGGCGCCAATATCCCCGTTTGTGGCTTGCAGCCCCGTCACCAGTAGGGCAACACATGATGGATTGTGGTGTCTCCCGCCGTTCGCTCCTTTTCATTTCAACCACTGCTCGATGTGCGAACGTAGTACGACCTTATCGTATTGGCAACTGGATCCCCCCAAACGTTCGCACTTCTGATGGTAAGACGAACGCTCGAGATATGTATTTACCTTACAAGTTTTCCCCCTACTGTTACCCTCGGTACCAAGTACTCTGACCTCAGGGACCGGACGGTAAAAAGCCATAATCTCACGTTTCGACGACGTCATCCAATGTCACCAGATCAGCACCAAAGGTCCATCGCGTTCCCAAATTCTTCTCGGGACACCATGCTAGGCCTTAGACAATGGGGCTGTTAACGCACGAGGATTCACCCAGCTTCATGACCAAGCTATGCGTCAGGTTCTTCTACTCGCGAATTCTCAGGAATTTGTCTAGAGGTTTCTGGAGCTCGTTTAGTTTTCCGTCGCCATGAGCGATACCTGTGCTTTCTCCGCAGAGAAATACGATATCGCGTCGATCTTGACAATACCCGCGAGGGAGCTAGAACCATTTGGACTGTCTGGGTTACCACTACTAATGTCGTCCTCTTCTACGGTAGAACCATCCAGATGCACCACGTCGCATCTGGCTAAACCATGGACATGGGTTCCCTATCTTCGTCAACGGAGGTCGAAAGCGTTACGCCAGCACTGGAGAGTGTTTCCACTGGGAAATGGAAATGCTGATATAGTTAGCTTTAAACGCTAACATGTACAGTCTGAAAAGCAACTCGCACCTTAAAGAGATCAGAAACGAGGAACATTGTGATCTGATCGGCACAAGAAGTGGCAGCGTTGTCCAGGTCAGCGTATGGAAAGGTCGGGAATTGATGCTGACTTTTCCACTGATACACCCTGCAATGGTAGCCCCTTCTGCTCCGGTCACGTACGCATTGCAAGCGTCGACGCGTCATACATCCTTGTTCTCGCACACCGCCATCTTATCCGCGTGTCCTTAAGACATACCGTATGCAATTCACGGTTTCCATGCATTCTACTCTATCAACAAATATGGCGTTCATTTTGTTGCCAACGCCTTCCCCTCGACCCTAAGTGCTGCTGGTGCTACGCTAAAGTGCAAATAAGAATGTTCCTCTACCTTTCCCATAGAATACCCAAAACCCGTATGGAAATGTCTACCTCTCTCTCTCTCTCTCTCTCTCTCTCTCTCTCCTCCGCTTGAACCGTGACAAACTCCAAAAGGAAATTACTCATACCCGCATTTGGTGTCCTCGCGCTCCTCATTGGATGTCGCCAATGGCAGCGCACGGTTGTCGCCTGCAACTGGTAGGTCCACGTGATGATGTCGACAGTATTACCGGAACTGCAGCGGTCGTCCAATGGGAGTACGCGGTGCTATGTTTGATGTGTATGCGGGTGCCGTGCTTCAAGCTTCATCAGTCTTGAACTCCTGTTCCATGTAAGTACCCACCTCAGACCGCTTATAAAAGTCCAGATATGCAAAACTGCAGGTGCCTTTGCACCACCCTCTTGCGCGATATCGGTATCAAGGAGGATCCGCTGCTCGCATCCTCCCGTATGAGGCCTGTTTAGTATGACTTTGGACTCGTCCTTGGTCGTAACTGCGGCCATCACAAAGAAGGTAAGAAGTTCCTTCATTGACTGACGGGAGACATGGTTCGCTTCATGAGGCTCCCCCTGGGTGCTGAATATGGATTAGTCAACCACACCAAGAGACAAGGTGGGAGAGGCGGGTTGCCAGCCAATTGATAAGTCCATGTATGCGTCCATGCGTCGACCAAGATACTTGTCCCATCTCGAGTAATGACATGGGATCACCACAAAACGTTGTCTGGTTACAGGCCCACACAATGAACGATGTGGATACCTGTGCTTATCGGTAGCCGGATGATAGAGGAGTGCTGACTGCTACCGACGATACCAAATGACACGGAACGCATTGATCCATTAATGGCTGTCGTCTGGTCCAGATAGGATCCTGCAATTGCTTGTGTTGACCCACACTTTGGATTGGTAGGCAGTACGGCGTCCTACCGTCAACAAGTCCCCAGCGCACCACCTTGTGCAAATTTGGACTGGAAGACGATACTCCTCGATTGCCCTGGTCGTGTGCCTTCGTTACTGATTCATTGCCTTTCTTTCGAGAACCCGATGCCCCAAGGTGGGTACGCGCATACCCGTTTCAAGTAAGGTAGCTTACGCCGTATGCAACAACGACCCAGTGGCCAGTCCCGTATCGGGTCACATCGGTGGATAAGGACCCCTTGCTTATGCACCCTGGGACATCTCGAAGGGAAATGAAAACTACAACCGGGGTAAAGATGGCTGGAAAACCACACACCTACTTTTGAAGACATCATCAACGCATCCAAGGCGCTTTCACTTCCTGAAGTAAAGCTTGATCGTGCCCCGTCGACCACGCTGGTAACCCTGCAGAGTAATTTAAAATAAGCGTGGACGTGGCTTGGCGTATCAAAGCCAGCCAGGAAGTTCTCTCGAAATCAACGATGTGAGTAAACACGTACATGTGACAGGACTAGGACAGAAGCGCGTACCCATCAAGGACAAGTGTCTGAGTGTTTCCGGAAGGGCCAGTGCAGGGGTGTTGGTGAAAGTATGTATTCTCCATCATTACAGTAACAGAAATCGGTTTGCGAGGCAGTAGTACCATATACCACGGGGGAAAAGAGCACTCCAAGACCGAGTGCCACCATATGAGTGCCAAACTTGTCACACGGCTACTCAGCGCTGCTCTTCTTTGTTGCTCTCTGGTCGGAGGCGCCGAAATGAGCCAAGGAAGTGTATGAACTCGTTGTCAAGCTGTCCCTGATCGTAGTTTGGTTAGAGACTAATAGTGACTGCCACTTATCAGGCGCTTCGAGTGAACGACCGACGAGATTCCAACTTGCTCGAACGTACGCCCTACTACATTGTGTAATCAATTTGCTGTCAACGCCTCCGTAGCCATTGAATGATCTCATCGATCATATCGGTACGTGTGGATGTAAGTCCGTTCCCGTGCTCACTGCTGACGTGCCGACTTGTTCCAATGACAGGAGGAGCAACTTGTATCATAAAACTTCATCTCTTACGTGGCGAAAGGTATGCACTTTTTTTTCGCGGAACTTTTTCGTTCCAGTGATCCGCTATCTCGGGAACAGCATCTGCGATTAGGTAGTCCTTAAGAGATACTCGTGCTTGATGCTTGCCTATCCCTTCGAGGGGAAATTGTGGACGTTGCTCCACACGTGCAGGTAGCGCCACTTGTGGGCCCATGCCTATCGATTGCCCTGTATAGCTGCCCAACTTCCGCGCCCAATTCGATGATTCAAGCGGTCAGTCTTTCCCTGTTGGCACATCCGAATATCGCAGAATAACATCCATTCCCAGTCACGATGGGGTATGGGTATCCCAACGATACTCCTCGGGTGGTCGGGCACCCTGCCTCTAACCTCAAATACTCACCTGTAGGGCTGGAGAGGACTGTGGTACTGTACAAATACATTTCCCGATTTCGTTCTCATTTCGCGCTCAGTGTGTCTGGAAAGGATGACCTGGCATCAGACCCGGTTAAATGACTTTTCCTCATCCTGTCTCATATTTTCATTTTCAGCGCATCGCAGCTATGCTTACCCGGTAGGTTCAGTTTCTGCTCTTTATATCACAGTCTCATGAGCTTCCCGTCAAAAGTTCCCAGTGCCTTTGCTGATGTATAAAGCTCAGAACCGCACCGCTCAGCCCAGGGTAGGTGAAAATCTCGTGTCCGCCACTACTCCCTCGTCAAAATGATATTCTCTTGGCTGTCCGGCCATAACTCTCTTTTACTTATAGTGTCGCTCTTCTTGGTCTGGTGTTCTCCGTCTTCAGCAGCGTTCAGCATGCTACGCAACACCAATGTATGTCGTGAATCCAACCTGCCGCCTTTGTCCTGACATGCAGTCCTCCAGCTTGCCGTGTACGTTTTTCCGAACGATGCAAGCATCCGGCGGACCAATCCTCATACCTGACTCCCTTCTACGGTTTGTGATGTATATAGATACTGGGGCCAAGATTCGTACGGCGCGAATAATCCTTCGGATACCACCAACTGGCAACAACCGATATCGTATTACTGTAACGTGCGTATTTCTTGAATGTCAATCCATATGCGTCTTGGGCGTAACCATAACTGTTTCGCAGGACGACGCCATTGATACGTTTCCCGTTGCCTTCTTGGACCAGTTCTTCACTACAGGAGGTCTTCCCTCCATCAATCTAGCCAACGTATGTCTTTCTTCTCTTAGGGTAATCTGCAATCGCCTAATCCCAACCTCGTGCTTTCTTGCTCTTCTTTTATATCTCTTCATCCGCTCCCTGTAGTCATGCACCAATCCTCCCTTCTCTGGTACATCGATGCCCAATTGCACCTTTTTAGGCCCCGACATCGAGGCCTGCCAGGCAGCCGGAAAGATCGTCACGATCTCGTTGGGCGGAGCAACCGGTTCAGCTGGGTTTTCAAACGACTCGCAAGCACAGGCTTTTGCGCAGACGATTTGGGATCTCTTTCTCGAGGGCAGTAGCCCCGACCGTCCGTTTGGTTCTGCCGTGTTGGATGGGTGAGGTTTCCTCTTCTCAAAGTCTGAAGGGTCGTCCATAATAGCTCTTATTTGCATTCGCAACTTTCCAGAGTCGATCTCGATATTGAAGGTGGTAGTCAGACCGGCTATGAGGCTTTCGTAACCGCACTCCGCGCACTGATGGCCAAGGGAAACAAGCAGTACGTCCTCGTCCTATTCAGGCGCTTTTTTGGACTGCCATCTCACGAAGCGCTCGGATTTTTGGTCAGATACTATATCACTGCAGGTTGGTACCACGCCTCATTCCGCTGACTTGCATAAGAAATCCGGGCAACGCTGATGTGTCAAATAGCTCCACAGTGTCCCTACCCAGACGCCTATATTGGCACAACACTGAATGCTGTCGGATTCGATGCCGTCTACGTCCAATTCTGTGCGGGTGTTTCTTGCGTTGTGCTCGTGTGTGCATTTTTGACGAGCGTGGCGTTACTAGATAATAACTACTGCGGTCTCAACAACTATAACAATGTGAATGTGAGTGTGCTTAGCGAAATAGGTAGCCAGCGTCTCATGCATACATGACGCGGCTGCATGGTATTCCCATTCCTTAGGCATGGGATTTTGGTACATGGTGCTTCCAACACTCCTGACTGATCGACTGGCTGCTAACGGACGAATGATGTGGTATAGGGACAACTGGGCAAAAACAGTCTCTCCAAATCCCAACATCAAAGTCTACATCGGTGCACCTGCATCCCCGTCTGCAGCTGGGTCCGGATACATTAATGCATCGACGTTTGCGACAATCATTCAGCAGACGCAGAGCCAATACTCGTCGTTTGGAGGTGTGATGCTGTGGGATGCATCGCAAGCCTATGGTGCGTGTTTCTTCTTGAAGGTGATGGTAGTGAGTGGTTTGGGTTGACGTGGATCTTTGTTTGGGTTAGCAAATTCGAGGTATGATCGAGCTGTGAAGAGTGCGTTGACGGCTGGTGGGACTGTGGTTGCAACGTCAGCTGGTACTTCTACTGCGGCGACAACTACTACTAGTACGGCGACTACCGTGGCCACTACAGCGGCGAGTGCCACGGCAACCGCGACTGGTACAAGTTGCTCTGGTGTATCCGCATGGTCGAGTGCGATAGCAGTAAGTGTTCGCTCACCGATCTTTTCACTGTATCACGTTGACCCTATTCCTCTCATCTCAATTCAGTACGTTGGCGGAGACCAAGTGACTTACAAGTGAGTAGTGATTTCCGCCGATGAGTCAGTTATATGGACAGATCATACCTAATTGATCACCTAGCGGTCAACTTTGGACAGCAAAATGGTGGACGTACGATGATGTACCCGGAGGCGAGTCCAAAGGCCACATTTCATGGACACGTTACTAACCGTGGTGCACTACTGCGCTGTATGCTTTGTCTTGTCATTTCATAGACTCAGCGGGTGTATGGACCGAAACCGCGTCTTGTTAGGATCAACGACTACCACGGTCTGCATAGCCGAAGGCCACGGATTGGATCGTTGTAACGCAGATGGTCGCCTTCACGATTGCATTGTACTTCATACGCAAGGAGGGGGACGTGCTAGGATACCTGTACGAAGTGGTTCTTTGCGAGTTTCGGGAACTTGAACATCGAGGTGGTGACTTAAAATGCGGGAGTAACTTCCACCCCACTGCCTCTCACCGTCTCTTGGTCCATTGTCTTTCAGTTCCTCTATTACCATCTGTTACCTTCTGCACTGCGCCCGTGATTATGCACGGTTTGCTGACATATTTTGGAACTAATGCCCATGCCTGTGCTTGCAGCAGAATTTTGTGGAGGAAAGTGTTCCCCATCGTCAGGACCTGACATTTTGGTCACGCGAGGACAGATTGTGCCGTTGATCAATGTTCAATTCGCTAACACTATCATAAATAATACACTACTACACGAGACGGACAAAACGAAACTAGGCATCACTATTCTCATCGCCTCAAACCTCAGAAAACTAAGCACCCAGAACCAAATTATCAGTCAAACCGTCCTTCAGCCATATTGTTCAATCTGTCTTCTTCGGAATTCAACTTCCTCACGAGGATCCGGAAAATGACGCCAGAAATACCACATATAACAGCGACGGAACCGTAGTTCCAGACGAGCAACGGGTCAGTCGAGAGGGCTACCGCCAGTGGTAAGTATTACACCCACGTGGCCACGTGCGACAAGGCACTCACAAACGAAGGCTTCGCCGATGGCAGATGCGACAGCATTCGTAAAGAGGAACATAGACATGACAAGCGACCGCAAGTTCCTCGGCGCCTTAGTGAACGCATACTCCAGACCCGTGATCGAAGCAAGGATCTCGCTAATCGCAATCATGACATATCTAAAGACACCCACGGGTGAATTGTTGGAAACGAAGCGAAAACTCAAGTACTAACGATCCGCTCTGAATCCACACGTTCAAAGGGGATACCAATGGGTTCCCGTTGCTGTCGACACATGTACCGGCAAAATATCCGCATGGATTTGTCTGATGATTAGGCATCCGTCGGATGTCATCACATAGGAATAGGGGAGATTACCTTGTAAATGTAGTACTGGACGACAGCCGCCCATACAATGGCGGCAGCACCAGTATAGAACCCAAAAGCAATCTTTTGCAAGGGCTTGAAGTTGATCCTCCATCGGACGAGAGCAGGGTAGAACTAACAGGACCGTCATAAACCACAGACAATCAGGAAGGAGGCAGGGCACTCACGACCAAGTCGCAGAGCGGGATAAAGATGATGAGAGCCAAAGGATCCAGGTTAGAAAGAATATCGTTAGGTAGACCGTGCGTGCTCATGGTAGCAGCTTGCGATGTCAAATTATTGTTCAATTGATTGTAGGACAACCCTACAAGTTCCGCTCCACATCAGCGCCCAGCACGCATTACAAGTGGCCACCCACAATAAACTGGGAACCACAGGAACACGGAGCAAGCTTTAAACCCGCGACGAACTTCTTCCACCCAGTTATCATCAAACCTCATCCATGCCGGCTTCTCACCGACCATATTGCTTGGCTTGGCACTCTCCCAGAAGTCATCGGCGGTGAGGTTGCGAACGGTCTTGATAGGGTTCCAGCTCCATCGTCCGCGCATAGCATATCACCAGACACGGACTGCAGTGGCGAGCACTGAACCCGTCGGTGGTGAGGTACGATACTTGCCGCGTCCATACCACAAGACCAAAGGGGAGAGAAGGAAAACAGCGGTCGGAAGTGTATAGGCCAGCCAGTAACCGACGAACTGGACAGAAAGATTGAACAATCAAAGATAAAAACACCATGCAACTCTAACCTTTTCCGCGTATACCATACTTATCTGACCGACAAGCGCGCCGATGTTAATGAAGAGATAAAAGTACTGGTGTAACATGAGCTCTAAATCATACGCATAAGGACCAAATGGCATTACATCTGACCATGTAAATTCTAGACGTTGTCAAGCTGGGGTCCACGATAACCCGTTCCCCCTTCTTTGTTACCGAGATAAACATCTTTGTTCGGTGATATTGTTCTGCCACTAGAGGGGAGATATTAGACTTGAACCCGCCCGCACCAATGCCAGTGACTATCAAAGAAAGAGTAAAGAGTCCGACAGAGGCATCGCTTCCGATGATACCAGGTATGGCCGAGATAATCATGATAACATGACCGAGCATGGCGATTGCGACGCACATGCAAACGGTCTTGTAACGACCTCAATAGGTGTCTGCGACGTAGGCACCTGCTATAGGCGTTCCGGACGACCTGTGTGGTCGTGAAATGTCTGGTTGCAAGGTGCCAGTGAACACCCACTGAGGTTTACACACCAGAATTGATAAAAGGTCGTGAGACCCGTGGACATTTGTTGACCTCTCCCAAGGGCACCAGACTGACCATTCAAACCACCTGCCCCGGTGGTTGAATTGGGTGGAAGTGGTTGTTGGATGAAATTCACCTGCCACGCTCAGTGGGCACTGTTAAACATTCAGCAAGAACGAAGTAAAACTTACGAAGACCGCACTTGCACCTATCACGTGAAACGGATGTTGAAGAGCTGATATGGGAAGTCAAACAACACACACCATAATACTATGGATGACGCAAAATTCCTCAGTGGGTTCGACTTCAAATGTCAAAAATAATACTGACGGAAAATCGTTCAGCCAGTTCTACGACGGCGATCACTGCTCAACTACATCAGGAACGCTGGTACGTAGACGAGAGTAAAAACTGACTGTAAGCAGTCCACGGTATGGCATCTGACACTCTGCGAAGAGCGATAAGCTCTTCCTCGGTTGGAAACTCCAATCCCTCGTGAATGGGATCGACCCTATCGGCAGCTTCGTCTGACATCGTACCTTTCTTTCGTAAAGTATAGTCGTAAGCATATTTCTCGTGATATTCAACCTCTGCCAAAGCAGCAGGAATCTCGCGGTCCGGTTCCAGGCCGGCCATTCTAGACGTGAACATGGACAGTCGTCTGTGAGACTAGGGAGAAAGATGGAAGTCAAGGAGATATACACGGGGATAGATGCGTGTCTCATTTTAAAGGGGATGCGCGGATAAATACATGGAAGGGGGAGGCGAACGTTGCAATGCATGGCACGAACACCCCACACCTCGATTAGGCAGGTCTAATCACGAACTTAGAGGCCTGATTATTCTCCACCGACGCAAGACCCGAAGCTGAACTTGCGGTAAGTCGAGACTTGCGGCGAAGAAGTTTGCGAAGCGTACCAATGAACCTTATTTTCTTAACGACTGTCACCTCACTCCAGTTCTTATTACACAATCTTGGCACTGTGTTACATGCCCCTGATCCAGAGCCAGAAACAAGCTTGTACATTGTATCGTCACCATCACTGTCGGAGCACCGCGGCCGCCTGGGAACCCCCCATCCCCTCTCTCCCCTGAATCACCAGTTTTAGTAGAGGAATACATGCAGACTTCTGGGGGGGGTTGTTCTCGAGAGCACCGCGGGTCGGCAAACGAACACCGTACCTGTACGGCGAGAAATACGGACATGTGCATTACTCTCATTGAGTCACAGCGCGACCGAAGAGATGATGATCCAGCTTGTTTGATATGACAACCTGTCAGAACCACTGCTGGCGGTTACTCCTCGATGAAAGTTTCTTCACACTACTTACCACACTACCCCTCTACTTGTCCTACAGCACGGTCTCGAGAGGCCATGTATTGCCATCCATTTTCAATCTGTTAGAAGATGCAGAAGTCAGAATCAGCGGCGTTCTTCGGGAGTCAGCGAGGACTGTTGTACATTACTTCTTAAGTCCCTATCCAGGCAGTCCGTTCTACCAGACCGGACACGGATCGCGGCTGATGGGAGCCAACCGCTTCGAATCGCCTCCCCAACGCCCACCACGTCCATACAAAGCCTTATCACTGGTGGCATTTGTTGGAAATATGACTATATGTTCCGACTTCTAGAATGATCCAGACTTACATGTGTATCAACACGTTGTTCATCACATGACATTCCTTAGCAATCAGCTCCACAATGATGTCATACTGACATCATATCATACGTCATATTCCATGACCTTCTGCGCTATTCTTTACTATACTGAGTAGTAGTTTCCTTTTACGCTCTTGGTCCGTGCGTATCTACTCATGTATATAATCTCGGGGATTTCTTCCTCAATCCCCAGTTCGATTCAAACATCTGAACTTCGTTCTTTTCTTGTCTAACAGACAACTGAGCCCCTCAACAACAAATCTTTATCAAACGCTACTACCTTTCTGAATAAAGGCAAGTGTTCGTGCCTTGCTCTTTTATTGCTTCCCGTTCCTCTGCGCAATAGGTTATGAGCCCCGCCTATTACTAGGTGGTAAAGCTATTTACGGTATTTGCATAGAACGATCACTGCCGACGGGCAAATCGCTATGGATATCGTAGGCCTAGATGCGCTAGGATCGGTAGTAGTAGTCTTCGCTGTCGCAGTAGTCGCTGGCCTTAATCAGGCCGTTTTATTACTTCATTATGGTGGACATGACCCTGCTTATCTGCGAGAGCTGGCTATCCGCTCTATCACTTTTTGGTTCTCCTTTCTAGGTCTCTCCACCTGGTGGCGAAGGCGGCAACTCTTGCTTGAACAGCAGATTGCTCGCAGGCTGCTATTACAGCGCCTTGTGCTTCGTCCACCGACTCCTCCTCCCCATTATCTCCATTTTCATCTTCCCGATATCGATCACGACGCAGATCTCGACCCTGTTCCAGTTTACCATGAGGTTGAAGCGCGTGACCCGCCTTCTCCTCGTCGGGCACCCACTCCTCTTCCTGAGGAAGTTGCGGCTGTCAACGAACTGTTGGAGCTACCGGTCGTTCTCGCTGTCGATGATGACATCGCTGAGTTCGATTTACTCTAACTTTCGTTTGCTTTGTCGCATTGGAACTAATCATCGCTATCTAAAAAGATGTCTCTCGTCGTTGCAAAGAAAACCGAACTTATGATCGCTGAACAGCGTGACGGGATGTATGAAGTGAAGTGGAGGAAGTACGCAGTAAAAGAGATTATAGAGTATATTGAGATGCTTTATGTACGGGATTGTTCCACTTGGAGAGAGGCAGTTCCATCGAGTGTCGGGTTCTTCAAAAAGCCCAATCCTGCGACGTACCTCGTTCCTATTGACACCGTGGAAACAGCGTGGCAGGTGATGCCCCACTTTCCTGGGTTCGAATCGCCATACTTCTATCCAGGGATCCATCTAGCCTATCACGGCTATCTTACCGATTTCTTTCCCAAACTTTCCCATACCTCGTCTCCGCATGCCATAGCTAACTTTAATGGTTGCGATCTTCCTTCAGCATACTATGAAGATCCTGCCCTCGAGTCTATTCCCGCCTTCACCGTCACTCACGACACATTTGTCTACATCTACTATAACGTCCATCCCCTCTACGACCCGTGTTTCAACGGCCTCATCCCTTCTCTCCGCATTTGGAACCAACATCTTGAATACCATTTCCGAGGAGTTTGGGATGACGGGTCTACGGATGTCCGATGTGTCCCAAGATGGTACCAGGAACGGCGCCGCGGAGGAGACCGCTTTGATAGCAGTCTCTTTAGGTTTATACGACGGTATAGGGATGAAGCAGATGTGGGAAATTCCCTGCGATACAACTCTTCTAACCGGCATCTTCAGTGGGGTTACGCTCCCGCTGACACAGACTTCGCTTACTGGCCCGGCACAGAAGAGATTCTTCACGATCTCGAACGTGTCATGGACGACACTTCATTTTGACTATCTCGCAGCTCCCCGACCTCGCGGAATTCGCACCACGGCTCTTAGCAGAGCTCGTGAAGCTCGAACCATACGTCAAAAACTATCCTCTTCCAAACTCGCTGGACGTACCGTACGCATCAGGCGGCCGAAACCATTCGGCAACTAATACGTGTACCTTATACGAGTCATACAATGTTTTTGAAATTTTAGTTAAGGACAAAGCATTTTCGTCATTCGGATTGCCTTGCTATTCCATATTCGTGTGCGGATCCATACTTAGGATTCACTGCCGATGGAATCCCTTTACACTGACTTGTAATTGGGGTTTCATGGCATATCATTATTTTGCTCCGTTAGACTTTTTAAGTCTAGAGCGAAATAATTCTCGCATCTCCTCTTGGAGATTCGCTGAGAAAGGCACACAGGCACCGAAAAATAAACAGGAGAAAAGACGAAATCCCCGTCCTTACTACAAAAACGACTGTGCACGTATACGCCGCAAATCTCAAAAGGCTAGAGCATCTGCTCGGAGAATCAAGATTCGCAGTCATGAATTAAATCCCTCCATCCATTTCGACTCATCCCATCAATTCGTATCTATACGAACATTTGCTTATGGACTTTTGACACCTAGATGTCCGAAGGTCTTATCTAAGCAAATTCCAAAACTCAACGGTCTTAACTGGGCCTCTTGGTCGGTTCTTATGAAAGCATACATGCAAACACTTGGCATCATGGGTATCGTTGACGGCACAATCGCACAACCAGCAGCCGGAGATCCGACTCTCCCTGCTTGGCTTACCTCTGATACTCGTGCTCAGGGGATTCTAACCTTATATTGCGATCCGATGATCACAATGTCAATCGATGGACACGCGACTTCTCATCTCAAATGGGAAGCTCTTAAATCTGCATACGGAGCTCCTTCGGCCATGACTACGTTTATGGAATTCCAGCGGCTCATCCGCATTCAAATTAAACCGAAGGATGACATTATGCAGAAGATCGCGGAGATAACAATGCTCATTTCCGCTATTAGCGCTCAGGGCATTGCCCTTAATGACAAAATGAAAGCGCTCATTTTAGTCCATTCGATGACTCAAGCCTGGGAACAGGCACCAGGTCAATATCTTATCCTCTAATTGCTGCCGATCAACTTTCTCCCGATACCGGTCATACCTCGCTATGAAAGAAGTCTGGGCCCATAAATCGGGCAAATCTATGCTTACCGCAACAGGAAAAGGCTGGGTCGTCAGTCGACCACAGTTAAACAAGAATCAAATTCACTTCTGGCACGCTATGAATAAGCCGCCACTCTGTCAAGTATGCAGAGGCGCACATAATACTTCCGATCATCAATCTGGATCAGGATCAGGATCCTTTCGCTGGTTACCATGGAGGTCAGCGGAAGAGGTCGCAGGAAATCGTGGACGTGGACGTGGAGGTTATACTCCCTATCAACAAGCACCTGCAGTCAGGCTTCTGGTTCTCGTGGCCGAGGCCAGAATCGTCCGCCGAGGCAAAGGGCAAAGCCCGAGCCCATAACGTAGAAGTCGAAGGCGCTGAGCCTATCGACTGCTGCTTACATAGAGGAGCTTCCATGATGACTCCTACTATGGTCAAAATTCCTATGAACCTGAGTATACTGCTCAAGGTCAGGAATTCTACGAAAATGCTGGCTGCTTCTTTTGAAGCAGGTGATTTTGACTATCACTGCTATCAATATTCCGTCCCGACATCCCTTCTCCCTGAATATTCTCTCCCGGATCCAAACTCCGGTTGAAATGAGTCTATTCATCCGACCTCAATACATTATCTCGGATCTCATGTCATAACTGACACCGAGATGTATGATCCTGATTTATCTCGCCAAGATCTTACTATGGCGATGGAAGCTGTGGGGGAAACTCCTAATTATCCAGTTGATACTACGACCGGAAATCCTTGCTCCTTGGTATCTGGAGGAAATTCAGAATTTCCAACCTGGATCAAGTTGAGTCAGTACCGATTCAGTGTAAACATTCCCGGGTTCTAATATCTGCCTATGTTCTATCTGTCGTCCGAAGCAGCCAAAGTCTTGCGTCCGACTGGGTCTATCCCTTTCGGAACCACAACAACGGAGCAACTCGGACTCTCATCCGAGGACGAATTTCCCTTCCCCCTGCTGAGCAGGACGGGATATGTCAGAGTGGTTCCTTCGAACCCTCAATACGAATGGGAAATTCCGTTTTGGCTGGCAAGGATATGGTGGTTGAACGGAATGCAAAGGATAATGGCAATGCGTCTGCGACGCAACAACGGACTGTTAATCTCTCTTCCCCTCGACTTCGAGGACAGAATAGTAGAGATGGAGGATCTCTCCACAAATCCGTATTATTAAAAGCCGTTAAAAAACGTGCTAAGCCAATGTCCTTGTTTAAATTTCACGAATCTGTGCCAGAATCTCCTGTTGTTAAACCACTTCATATAAAACATAATCCAGACATCGAGTATGATCCCAACGAATCTGCATCTGGGTATTTACCCATGCAATTCGATGGCCATGCTTTCGATTCTTATGACTGTTACCCTTTTGGTGTGACATCATATGCTAATCTTAAAAAGAACCTTCCAAAGGGTGAGTCATTATGGATGTTGGATTCTGGAGCATCACATCATGTGACTCCTTTCAAAACTGATTTCTTGACTTATCGAGAATTTAAAAATCCACCTTTGGCCTCCACTGCAGGCACCAAAAAGGTTCAACTTCTCGGTCAAGGAACAGTGGTTATTCGCCTTGAAAATGGCAGTAACCTTCCACTGACATAATGTTGTTTACTAGTCCTCTTTTCTCAAAGCGACTAGTGTTCCAGAAATGCGCTCCTGAATAACGGGTATAGGAGCACTGCGACTCTTACTAGCAGAGACTATCAGAGCACCAGATGGCCGGATTGTCCTTGAAGCTAAAGTCGCTTCACCGACTTCACCTCTTCATTGGTTTGTGGGCGTACCGCTTCCACCTACCACTGCCTATGGGGTCCTTTGCCCTCTGGTTAAGGAATCTCAAGAGTCTCTCTGGCATAATCGCATGTGTCATCCCTGCTCAATGCAGTTACTCCGACACATTCGCAGATTAGGCATCAAACAAGATATACAAATACAGGGGGAGGTTACCTCTTGTAAAGGTTGCGCACAGGGCAAACTGTCTTCCGAAGCTTTCAAACCTTCTTGGAAACGGGCAACAAAACCTCTCCAGTTGGTTCATGCCGACTTGATGGAGTTACCTGTCGAATCGTATTTTCGGTCCAAATATATCCTAACCCTCTTGGATGATTACTCATCCTACGGTTTTTGTCTCTACCTTCGCAATAAATCCGATACTTACACTGCTTTTGCCAATTGGATGGTGTCTATGCAAAATACTACTGGACATCATCTTCTTGCGCTCCGTTCGGATCGAGGGGGAGAATTCATGGGTCATACTTTCAAAGCGCTCCTTTCTTCGTGCGGCATTACCCATCATTTATCTATAGCCGACCAACCTCAGCAAAATGGTCGAGCTGAACGCTTTAATCGGACTATTTCTGAAAAAGCTGGGACCATTCGACATCATGCCTGTATTCCAAAACGCTTCTGGAACTTCGCCTTTGATTGTGCACTCCATGTGTATAATCGAACTCCTCTCAAGAGGATTGTATTCAAGACTCCGGTTGAACTCTTCTTAGGAAAAGTCCCAGACATTACTTATTTTCGCACCTTTGGCTGCAAAGCCTTTGTATGGGTTCCTAAAGAACAAAGAAAAGATAAACTGGAACCACATGCAGTCGAAATGGTTTTTATGGGATATGAACCCAATACCAAAGGATATCGGTTCCTGTCTGGACAAAAGATTATTCTTTCTCACACTGCAAAATTTGTAGAAGACTCTTTTCCTTTCTGCTCTGGTCAAAACAAATCCGAAACCTTTGACCCCGATACCGAAAACGACCAAGATTCAGATTCTTCCGACTCAGAAAGCCTACATTCACTTCCGGATCCTGATCAGATCCAACCGGCGCCTCATCATCGCCAACCACCTCGTCCTAATACTCCTCCACAACCAAACCCACAGCAGAGACCTCCGGACCATCATAATAGAGGTCAACAAAAAAGAGCACCTGCTGCTGTACCATCAGTCGACCCTCGTCATCTTAGGCATCCTCATCAACCTGAATTTATTCAAGGTGACTCGCGCAATGTTCGCAGAGCTCAACCTCCTGCCGATGACAGAGAACCTCGTCCCAAACGTCGTTTCATACCAGTATCTCGTCCTGGGAATCTCTATGGAGATAGACCCCCAGTTGATATCGAAAGAGATATTCAAAGAAATCGGGATCAAGCACAACAGTGGATTCGAAATGCTGAACAGCATGCTCGACAAACCAGAGAGTTTATTCGTTCACAACAGGAAGAGAGGAGACCTCCTTCTCCGAGGTTACCTCCTGCACTTGTTCCTCCTGAAGTACCTCGTCAGTGGACTGAGCATCCACAAGGAACAACACCTCCTTCTCCTGGTTCACCTCTAACTCCACTTCCGGAAACACCTTCTTCTCCTAAAGGCATGCCAGACCAACAAGCACAAATGCCAGGTCCTGAAATGCATCCTTTCGAGTTTGCATTAGCTGCCAGGATAAAAGAATCTCCGGAACACTTTAAAGATGTGCTAAAACTATCTCCTGATTTGCAAAAGAAATGGTTCGATGCTATGAAGGACGAATTAAAGTCTATTGAGGAAAGACAAGTTTGGACCTTGGTGGATCCTCCCAGAGATCGGAAACCAGTCAAGTGTCGATGGGTTTTCGCAATTAAAAGCGATGGTCGTTATAAAGCTCGTCTTGTGGCTAAAGGCTTTACACAAGAATTCGGTACCGACTTTGAAGATACCTTCTCTCCAGTGGCTCGTTTTGAAACAGTTCGCATTCTACTCGCGTTCGCTGCCCAAAGAAATTGGGATACAGAAGCTCTGGATGTCAAAACCGCTTTCCTATATGGAAATCTTGATGAAGAAATTTATATGGAGCAACCAGAAGGTTTCAAAGTTTCGGGTCAAGAACACAAGGTCTATCGGTTGCTTAAAGCTCTTTATGGCTTAAAGCAAGCTGCGTTGGCATGGAATAAGGCCCTCCATCAATCTTTACTCGCAATGGGCTATATTCGTTCTAAAGTGGATGCTGGAATCTACATTCACACTTCCAAAGCTGGAATCGTCATTTTTCTCGTCTATGTCGACGATGGACTCTTTCTAGGATCGGACAAACGTCTTCTGAAAGCCAAGAGAGAACAATTCATGAAGAAATGGGAATCTCGTTATCTTGGTGAAGTCAAGGAATACCTTGGCATTCAAATTCACCGAGATAGATCTAAAAAGGAATTATATCTCGATCAAATACCTTACGTCAAAAAGGTTATTAAAAGGTTTAATATGGAGACTGCTCGAAATGTTCGCACTCCATTACCTTCGGGATATCAACCGGAAAAGGCACCCACAGATTATCAAGCCACATCTTCTCTTCGGTCTCAGTACCAATCCATTATTGGATCTTTGCTTTATATGGCACTCGGTACTCGTCCCGATATTGCCTTTGTGGTTATTCGCATGTCACAATATATGGCAAATCCTACCAAAGATCACCGAAATAAAGCCTTGCATATAGTTCGCTATATTGCATCTACTCCAAAATTGGCTTTATATTATTCGGGACTTGAATCTCGAATCTATGGCTTTGCCGACTCTGATTGGGCTGCAAATAAAGACACACGTCATTCCACTACCGGTTATGGCATGTTCCTTGGATCATCCCTCATTTCTTGGCGTTCTAGAAAACAGAAGACAATCGCACTCTCTTCTACAGAAGCCGAGTATATGGCTCTCTGTGATGCTGCACGTCAAATCAAATGGCTGTCAATGCTGTTTGACGAAATTCAACTCAAGACCGAGAAAACTATTCTCTACTGCGATAATATGGGAGCTCGCTTTATTGCTGAGAATCCTGTATCGGACGGTCGATCAAAACATATCGATGTCCAATGGCACTTCGTTCGCGAATGTGTTCAAGATGGTTTGTTCAGTATTGAATACGTTCAAACTGACAAACAAAAAGCAGATGGTCTTACTAAATCCTTGACGTGGCAAAAATTTGAAACTAATCGCTCGTCAATGGGTCTTGTGACTTTACCATTTTAGAGCGAGGGGGAGTGTTGGAAATATGACTATATGTTCCGACTTCTAGAATGATCCAGACTTACATGTGTATCAACACGTTGTTCATCACATGACATTCCTTAGCAATCAGCTCCACAATGATGTCATACTGACATCATATCATACGTCATATTCCATGACCTTCTGCGCTATTCTTTACTATACTGAGTAGTAGTTTCCTTTTACGCTCTTGGTCCGTGCGTATCTACTCATGTATATAATCTCGGGGATTTCTTCCTCAATCCCCAGTTCGATTCAAACATCTGAACTTCGTTCTTTTCTTGTCTAACAGACAACTGAGCCCCTCAACAACAAATCTTTATCAAACGCTACTACCTTTCTGAATAAAGGCAAGTGTTCGTGCCTCGCTCTTTTATTGCTTCCCGTTCCTCTGCGCAATAGCATTGAGGTCACACCACTATTCAGCCGATTGACCACAAGGGTGGGCATATTACACGGTCCGTGTGGCGGTAAAAGAGGTGGATGGTGGGATATGAAGCTGTCGCATCCGCCCACAACAGAGAAGAAATGTATGTATATTAGAACAG